>NC_135812.1:54413632-54516144 GCF_964213995.1 Mustelus asterias | reverse complement strand
AAAGGAGATCTGAGGGGCAAGAGAGTGGTAGGTGTCTGGAATGCACTGCCAGGGGTGGTGATGGAGGCAGATACAATAGGGGCATTTAATGGGTTTTTAGATGGGCACATGAATATGCAAGGAATAGCGGAATATGGAACAAGCAGGCAGAAGGGATTAGTTTAATTATGTTTGACACAACATCATCTGTTCCTTTGCTGTACTGTTGTATGTTCTATTTGTGACCTCCATTTAGAAAAAGGAAGTAAAGACACTGGAGAAGGGGCAAGAAAGATTCCCAAGACTAATCCCAGACCTGTAATCACTTGTGAAATTGCTGGTGTTTAATCAAGTTTGCTGACCGAATGAATCCCTTCCCACATTCAGAACAGGTAAATGGTCTCTTCCCAGTGACGTCTCTGGGTTCCAGTGCGCACTGGAACCTGGAGACGTCACCGTGGAGCAGAGTGATTCCTATTGGCTGATTCAGGCAGGGACCCATTGTGACATCACAAAGCGGAAGTTGGTCAATGAGCTTCAAACTAAAACTTCCTCCTCTGTGCAACATTTGGGAGGAAATCAATGTTCCCCCCTTTCCATTTCTTTTCTCATTCTTTGATTTGATTTATTATTGTCTCATGTATTAGTATACAGTGAAAAGTATTGTTTCTTGCATGCTATACATAGAGAAGGAAAGGAGAGAGTGCAGAATGTAGTGTTACAGTCATAGCTAGGGTGTAGAGAAAGATCAACTTAATGCAAGGTAGGTCCATTCAAAATTCTGTCAGCACCAGGGAAGAAGTTGTTCTTGAGTTAGTTGGTACGTGACCTCAGACTTTTGTATCTTTTTCCCGATGGAAGAAGGTGGAAAATAGTATGTCCAGGGTGCGTGGGGTCTTTAATTATGCTGGCTGCTTTTACGAGGCAGCGGGAAGTATAGACTGAGTGAATGGATGGGAGGCTGGTTTGCATGATGTGTGTACAAATAACGAGGGTACAATAATGGGAAATGATTTAATAAAGGAATATGAGATTTTGTTTGACTGTGGAAAGGGAGAATTAATCTGGCCAAAATGGGACGGTCGGAAAACTAGAATAGGAAAACTCACAAGTCACCTCAAAACTATCAAGGTGGCCACAGCCACCACCAGAGATTGGAGATTAGAAACAGAAGGGTTTGGAGCCATCTGTGCCTCCGTCCCCAGAGTATGGGCTGAGACAAAACTAAATACTGGCTTAACTAAAACGGACCCGATAAAGGTACCTGGACCGGAGCATAAGCCCCACCGACAATACCCAATAAAACCAGAAGCAGAGGCAGCTGTAGTGGAGATAGTTAAAGGGTTAGTGGAAAAAGGAATTCTGAGAGAAACCACAAGCACCACTAACTCCCCAACCTGGCCAGTGAGCAAACCCGACGGAAGCTACAGGCTCACGATAGATTACACCGGACTCAATAAAGTCACGTCCAAGTTGCACCTCATTGTAGCAAGCCCCTCGACAATCCTGAATGGATTATCAACAGAGCATAAAATATTTACAGTATTGGACATAGCCAATGATTCTGGTCCCTACCCTTGGATCCCGAATCCTAAGACAAATTCGCCTTTACAGTGGGAGACGAACAGGACACTTGGACTCGCCTACTGCAGGGATTCCACAATAGCCCCGCTATCTTCCATTGAGTAATGAGTGACATCCTGAACAGGGTAGAACTACCGGAGGGTAGCACGATCCTACAATACATGGATGATATCTTAATAGCTTCAGAATCTAAGTCAGGACATCAGGAAGCACTATACCTAGTGTTAAACAAACTGCAGGGTTAAAGGTGAACCCCAAAAAGGCACAAATCGGGAAAACACAAGTCCTGTACCGAGGACACCTAATATCCCAAGGGCTTAAAGAAATGCCAACAGACCGAAAGAAGGCGGTACAACAAATGCCGCGGCCAATCACCGTAAGAGGAGCCAGGAAGGTGCTGGAACTGTTTAATTATAGCCGAAGTTTTATCCCGGGATTCACAAAATTGGCAGAGCCTATACAAAGACTAGTTAAAGGGGGAAAGCCAGCTTTAAACTCCGTAGAATGGGGACCTGAGCAAGAAGAGGCTTATAACAAATTGAAGACAGATCTAATATCAGCCCCCGGACTAGGATTACCAGATTCCAATAAAGATTTCCACATACACTATAGTAACGAAGGGGGGTTCTATTCCACAGGGGTAACGCAAGATGATGGCGATAAACGGAGACCCATAGGTTACTATTCAACCGCAGAAGGGCCAGTAGTCACCGGACTGCCAAGGTGCAGAGCCGCCTTAGATTGCGCCGCCTGGGCCATAAAGACTAGCGAACCGATAGTAATGACAGGAAATATAATCCTTCACTCCAAACACACCTTGGTGGAAATGCTGAATACGGGAAAGTTAAGGTCTGTCTCAAACATGAGAAGGGCTAAATGGGAAGCCGTCCTCCTACCTCCCAGAAAATCAGTTATAATAGTAAGGGACACAGGAGATAACCCAGCAGAAGGAATTTTAGATACAGGAGAGCCACATAATTGTGGGGACATAGATATGGATGTAGAAAAAGGTAGGAAAAAGGATGTACCTTTAACAACAGCTGAGGAGACCCTTTTTGTAGATGGCTCACGTAAATATGTGGAAGGATCACCCCGGACAGGGTGGGCAGTAGTAAATGACAAATTAGAGACAGTAAGGTCAGGAAGGATTGACGGAGGTCTATCCGCGCAAGTGGCAGAACTAGTGGCACTCACAAAGGCACTAGAATTATCCGAAGGCAAGACGGTAAACATATATACCGATAGTTGACACGCATTTGGGGTAATACACGATTATATGACAGCATGGGGTAGAAGGGGGTTTGTAACCACGGGAGGAACTCCTATTAAACACCAACAGAGGATCGAGGCATTACTAAAAGCTAGTGAGAAACCCCGAGAAGCGGCCGTAATAAAAATTAAAGCGCACCAGAAAGAACCAGGAAGAGATAACCCAGATTGGTTAAATTACAAAGGGAACCAAGCCGCAGATAGAGCAGCACAATTAGCCTTAGAGCAGGAGGCAGTTGGCGAGCTGCCAACAGCAGTAACGGGACAGACAGGAGACTAAATAGATATTCGGGACTTACATGAGGATACCTCGAAAGAGGAAAAGGGGAACTGGGAAGCACAGGGAGCGAGCAGAGGGACTGATAATGTATGAACAGAACCCTTAAGAATGCCCTGGCTAAAGCCATGCAAACGTCAGGAAAAATGTAGAGGGAGGTATTGCCCTCTATATTAATGAGGCTAAAAGCTACCACAAACCGGACAACCGGATTAACCCCTTATGAACTGATGACAGGATGGGCGATGCAATTACCAGAAAGCATCATAACAGGTGGGACCGATGTAGGTCCACTAAAAGACAAAATCAAAAGATATGTTTTGGAACTAAGAGCCCAACTAAAAGGGATGCGTAAATTAGTAAAAGATAATCAGGAAGAAAGAGACGCACAGAGAGAGCTTGAAATGCTCCCTGACGTCCCAACAGCGGGAAGTCGGGTCTTAGTAAAAACATTACCTGAAAAACCAGGGTTTGCACCAAAATGGATTGGGCCATATGAAGTTATAACTAGTGGAGACACCTGTGCCTGTCTGGACATAAGAGGGGAAGGTGTATGGAAACATTGGACACAGCTGAAATTACAAAAAGAAACGAATGAATGAATTAAAGTGACCAGAGTGCTTTCCCCAAAACAGGTGATGACTACAAGCAAGAGTAACTGACGCGTTCGGGTTGGCAATATAACTTTTGGAAAATTGTTAACATAGAGCAATAAGATTGATACTTGCCTGTTGCGGACATGTATAAGATCGCGTATGTAACTGCATTACTCTGTGTTGTCGCGACTGTAAACTTGACGGGGCTAGAGGATAACCTATTTTACAAGGCTCATATACATTTACACGGGAATCGAACCGTATGTTACCCATTAGCCCAATCTGTAGAAGCCCTATTTGTGGCCACCCCTGGGTGGACCCCCCATGACTTATATACGGCAGATACCTCAGACGCACCCTGTAAAGGACAAATTGGCAGATATAAAAGGGGTATACAGGGAAGATGTGTGGAACTTATAAATCCCACAGATCCTGAGTGCAGGGGGCTCCAGGGGGTGGGAGGAAGAGTTTGCTCGGATAATGCAAGCTACCCGCTTTGTTTCTCGGGGCAGGGATGGGGATGTGCATATGCTTTGATCCCCAAGAATGATTCCTGCGTACAGACGCAGTGTGTCCGTCAGCACTGTCGGGTAAATAGAGTCACGATGTGGAGATGCCGGCGTTGGACTGGGGTAAACACAATAAGAAGTCTCACAACACCAGGTTAAAGTTGGACTTTAACCTGGTGTTGTGAGACTTCTTACTGGGTAAATAGAGGTCAGTTTACTTGTAACTGTAATGATCCGAGATGCCTGAATGTAACCGTGGGGAGGCAACTCATTTGTGGTCAGTGTAATGGGACTCATATCAGCTCAGCCGAATGGACATACCCGTTTGATACCTACCAAGTGGTGGGATCAAACAGGGAGTCAAGTAAACCGAGCAATTTGCGGTATACACAAACCAATAATCAGGACATTAAATGCTACTGGGCTAAGAAGAGATTTGTGTTCCTCTTCAACGGCACCTACACGACAGCAGCACCAACCCTCCCAATCCTTTTTGCAGTAGGAACAATAGGACCACTCACTGTTCCATGCCCTCAGAAGGGGCATATCCGGAGAAAGATAGTGACCCAGGCCGTCAGCAAGGAATTCTGTGCTGACTGGGAAACCCCGGGCACACTGGGATCATCACTGGGATACGGGTTTCTTGGGGCCCTGTCTCTCGGGGGGGCAGCAGGAGTAATTAGTGCCAAAAATAGAAACCATATTATCTGTGGACTAACAGTCCAGGGAAACAGTACATCAAAGGCACTGGAGGCTGTCAACCAAGAAATGGCTGAATTAAGATTATATGCACAGCAGACCCGATATGCAGTAGACTATCAGTTAGCCCAACAGGGGGGAGTGTGCACAATAATAGGAGACAAATGTATAACACATGTCACAGATGAATCCCATAACATCACCCAAGTCATTAATAACATAAGAAAGCAGCTTGATGACTTTAGACAAGGACCCAAGAAGGGGAGTAGCTGGCTGGAATGGCTAGTGGGGGGATCCTGGGGATCCTATTTAAGTAAGAAGTCTCACAACACCAGGTTAAAGTCCAACAGGTTTATTTAGTAGCAAATCATGACTACGATCCTATTTAATGCGTGGACTGATCATTCTCGTTG
The DNA here is from genome assembly GCF_964213995.1 of Mustelus asterias. Taxonomy (NCBI): domain Eukaryota; kingdom Metazoa; phylum Chordata; class Chondrichthyes; order Carcharhiniformes; family Triakidae; genus Mustelus; species Mustelus asterias. The sequence goes on along the minus strand of NC_135812.1, from coordinate 54,510,818 downwards.
CAATAATAATTGTCTGTTGCCTAATTGTCGGATGCCTTAAAGTCTGTTGCAAAGTGACTCGGATTGTGCCAGGAGCTAGTGTGATCATCGAAGAAGAATACCTGATGGGAACTCCCGAAGATACCAAGGACTACGAGGAAGGAAAAGGTGAGAAGGTGGACATCTACCTGTGAATGATGCTGCTGTTGTTGGTCTGTGGATTATTAAATCATAATCCTGACCAAAAGGGGGAGTTGTTGGAGTGAAATCAAAGTTAAAGGACACAAAATGGTTACCTGGCACAAAATGGACTCTGGGAAAGGACATTAAGAGGCACTGACTTTGGGCACAGACATTATACAAAGAGTTAAAACATGTAGTGTTTAAATTACTACAGGAAACAGATCAGACCTTGAGGCACCTTAAACTTGAGATAAAAGCAGACCCAAAACAATGAGTTTGATAATGAGATCAGCCACTGATGGGGGACATAAATGCACAAATATATATAACAAGATCAGCCATTGATAGGGGACATAACTGCATAAATGTATCTACTCTATGTACAAAGATGTGATAACTGTCGATGTCCGTATTTATCTATGTATAACGATGTGATAACTGCCGATGTCTGTACTTGTCTACTCAACTTGTAACGATGTGCTAACAGCTAATGTCCATACTGTCTATTATCTAACAATGTATAAAAGATGCTCAACTACCATTGTGTCGTTGAGAAGGTGACTGCCTGCACTGCGGAGTGCCCGCGCTTCTCCCAAAGCTTTGTCCGAATAAAACTGCTTGTTGAACCTCCAAGTCTGACTCCAAAGTGGTGACTTTCCCACAACAAGGTAATGGTGAAAGTATCAGTTGATCACCCCAGTGGGTTTATAATCCTGCTGAACAGGGGGTAATGGCTCTTGTCGTAGCTTGAGAACTTCACTGGAATAATTTGAATTTGTAGATTAGCATTTAGGTTAAGTTGGATAATAGCGCAAAATAATCGGGGGGTATTAGAGGGGAAGAGATAGAAATGATTGAATTGATAAGGAACTAACTGCAAGGCATCAGACTTATGTTTTATGGAGTTGTGAGAGCTCTTGAAAAAAGAAGACAATCCAAGCCCTAATCCACATTCCAGCGGCAGGACAATGGGACTACACCCAACACTGATGACAAGAAGACCACATCAAGTGTACCGTGATTATAATGCAGGATATAATTGAATTTTGCTCTTTAGCATTGACTAACAGTCGAAACTTGTGTAAAGGGAGAATTATGGCAATTGTTATAATGAATGTATGTGTTTCCATTTTTTCTAGTGCTGAATATGCAGATATTGGCTCAAAATGGACCAGAATGTAAGATCATTCAATATCTTCTTCAGGAAACGCAGTTTAATACTTATATTTGGCACACACATGAAGACGTTACATATTAGGAATTTTAAGTTCGGAGGTAACGGTGAAGCCTGTGCAGGAAAGCTAACTGTCAAAGTTGCCTGCAGTGCACCCTATTTGACAACTATGTAGACTTGTTTATAATTTAATGGGATCAGCTCCTGGTCTAGATTTAAAGCAGCACCTACACCGAGAGACATCTATTGCACAGAGGAATTGGGATGTTCTGGGGAAAACCTAGGGGTAAGCGAAAATGATTATACAGTAACCCCAAGGAGTATGCTATGTCTGAACCCACCCAGTAATGACCAGTCATGTAATACATCGCATTGCTTCAGTGAACCATAATATCCAACTTAAAAATGGTACATTGGATTCATGGAGATAGAGCCTATGCTTGGCTCCCTGTTGGATGGAAGGGATCTTGTTACCCTAAAGAAATTTCCATACATATATAAACTCCCTCGTCTGCCAAGACGCCGGCAAGCTATGACAGGAGGAGAATGGTTTTCGGCATAATATTTCCCCAATATGGAGTGGTTAGTACAATGTGAGAGATAATTGTGCGCTCCATTGGGAACAAGTCTGTGTGGAGTTTGCACATTCTCCTCGTGTCTGCGTGGGTTTCCTCCGGGTGCTCCGGTTTCCTCCCACAGTCCAAAGATGTGCGGGTTAGGTTGATTGGCCATGCTCAAATTGCCCCTTAGTGCCCTGAGATGCGTAGGTTAGAGGGATTAGTGGGTAAAATATGTAGGGATATGGGGGTAGGGCCTGGGTGGGATTGTGGTCGGTGCAGACTCAATGGGCCAAATGGCCTCTTTCTGTACTGTCGGGTTTCTATGATTTCTATGAAAGTTGCCAATACAGAAGCTGCCCTCGCGATGATCAATGGTGAAATGGTTGCCATGCGTACAGAGGGATTATAATGGCATTGGTTTGCGTCTTGGCAGCAAGGGGAGGGAAATGTGCAGTAATTGGATCAGTGTTGCACTTACATACCAGACAGTTCAGTAAACATAACTAATCTGATTGTACACATCAAGAAGGAGGTGAAGAGACTCATAGAACCTGAACCATTTACCTTGGGGGGTTGGCTCTCAGGTGAATAGGCTCTCCGGGAACATCGAACCTGGAAGGGATTATATTATTTTCATTGTGATCCTAGTGTTAGCAGTAACTGTATCAAATTTGGAAGTGCACAACTTTCTAAGTCCACAGTAGGAACAGCATCAGTGACAGCAGGTAGGGTAAGGAAGAAGAGATTCTGAAAGTTGAAATAATTAGTAAGGACTAATATATAGGAAAAGGAAAAGCCTAAAGGAAAAGCAAGGAAAAATCAAGGAAAAGCCTAAAGCTTTCTAGAGGTATGTCAGGAATAAAAGAATGACTCGGGTAAGATTAGGGCCAGTCAAGGACAGTAGTGGGAAGTTGTGCATGGAGTCTGAAGAGATAGGAGAGGCGCTAAATGAATATTTTTTGTTAGTATTCACGCAGGAAAAAGACAATGTTGTCGAGGAGAATACTGAGATACAGGCTATTGGACTAGACGGGATTGAGGTTAATAAGGAGGAGGTGTAGCAATTCTGGAAAGTGTGAAAATAGATAAGTCCCCTGGGCCGGATGGGATTTATCCCAGGATTCTCTGGGAGGCTAGGGAGGAGATAGCAGAGCCTTTGGCTTTGATCTTTAGGTCATCATTGTCTACAGGAATAGTGCCAGAAGACTGGAGGATAGCAAATGTTGTCCCCTTGTTCAAGAAGGGAAGTAGAGACAACACTGGTAATTATAGACCAATGAGCCTTACTTATGTTGTGGGCAAAGTTTTGGAAAGGATTATAAGAGATAGGATTTATAATCATCTGTAAAGGAATAATTAGCTTTTATTGGTAGAGGGATTGAGTTTCGGAGCATGGAGGTCATGTTGCAGCTGTACAAAACTCTGGTGCGGCCACACTTGGAGTATTGCGTACAGTTTCACCGCATTATAGGAAGGATGTGGATGCATTGGAAAGGGTGCAGAGGAGATTTACTAGGATGTTGCCGGTATGGTGGGAAGGTCTTATGAGGAAAGGCTGTGGGGCTTGAGGTTGTTTTCATTAGAGAGAAAAAGGTTAAGAGGTGACTTAATAGAGGCATACAAGATGATCAGAGGATTAGATAGGGTGGATAGTGAGAGCCTTTTTCCTCGGATGGTGATAGCTAGCACGAGGGGATATAGCTTTAAATTGAGGGGTGATAGATATAGGACAGATGTCAGAGGTAGGTTCTTCACTCAGAGAGTAGTAAGGGCGTGGAATGCCCTGCCTGCAGCAGTAGTGGACTCGCCAACATTAAGGGCATTTAAATGGTCATTGGATAAACATATGGATGATATTGGAATAGTGTAGGTTAGATGGGCTTTAGATTGATTTGACTGGTCGGCGCAATATCGAGGGCCGAAGGGCCTGTACTGCGCTGTAATGTTCTATGTTCTATTTCTATGTTCTATGACTAAGGTTAGTTACTTAGATACATTAATTTAGTAGCTTTAGTTGGTCCTTGGCCAATGGCCAAAAGGGGGGACTGGTGTAGGGGGACTTATTCGGCTCATGAACACATAACCATAGATTTAGGAACACTAACACGACACTAACTATAGAATGAATGATCTTGGACTATGGGAATGAAAGCCAGCTAGGGCTGTTGTCATAAAGACAGCTCTGTATAATTAACAAATATTTCTCATTTAAAACATATATTTTGAATTTACAAGATGGATGTGTTTTGCTTTTGGTTACAATTTGTGAAACTTCAAAAAACTTTAAAACTGACAAAGCCCCAGGGCCTGATGGCATCTATCCTCGACTGCTCAGGGAGACGAGAGAGGAAATTGCTGGGCCTCTGACGGAAATCTTTGTCGCTTCTTTGGACACGGGTGAGGTCCCTGAGGATTGGAGGATAGCGAATGTGGTCCCGTTGTTTAAGGAGGGTAGCAGGGATAACCCAGGAAATTATAGGCCGGTGAGCTTGACGTCCGTGGTAGGGAAGTTGTTGGAGAGGATTCTTAGAGACAGGATGTATGTGCATTTAGAACGGAACAATCTCATTAGTGACAGACAGCATGGTTTTGTAAGAGGGAGGTCGTGCCTTACAAATTTGGTGGAGTTTTTTGAGGAAGTGACAAAAACGGTTGATGAAGGAAGGGCCGTGGATGTCGTCTATATGGATTTCAGTAAGGCATTTGACAAAGTCCCACATGGCAGGTTGGTTAAGAAGGTTAAGGCTCATGGGATACAAGGAGAAGTGGCTAGATGGGTGGAGAACTGGCTTGGCCATAGGAGACAGAGGGTAGTGGTCGAAGGGTCTTTTTCCGGCTGGAGGTCTGTGACCAGTGGTGTTCCGCAGGGCTCTGTACTGGGACCTCTGCTATTTGTGATATATATAAATGATTTGGAAGAAGGTGTAACTGGTGTAATCAGCAAGTTTGCGGATGACACAAAGATGGCTGGAATTGCGGATAGCGAAGAGCATTGTCGGGCAATACAGCAGGATATAGATAGGCTGGAAAATTGGGCGGAGAGGTGGCAGATGGAATTTAATCCGGATAAATGCGAAGTGATGCATTTTGGAAGAAATAATGTAGGGAGGAGTTATGCAATAAATGGCAGAGTCATCAGGAGTATAGAAACACAGAGGGACCTAGGTGTGCAAGTCCACAAATCCTTGAAGGTGGCAACACAGGTGGAGAAGGTGGTGAAGAAGGCATATGGTATGCTTGCCTTTATAGGACGGGGTATAGAGTATAAAAGCTGGAGTCTGATGATGCAGCTGTATAGAACGCTGGTTAGGCCGCATTTGGAGTACTGCGTCCAGTTCTGGTCGCCGCACTCCCAGAAGGACGTGGAGGCATTGGAGAGAGTGCAGAGAAGGTTTACCAGGATGTTGCCTGGTATGGAGGGTCTTAGCTATGAGGAGAGATTGGGTAGACTGGGGTTGTTCTCCTTGGAAAGACGGAGAATGAGGGGAGATCTAATAGAGGTATACAAGATTATGAAGGGTATAGATAGGGTGAAGCTTTTTCCCAGGTCGGAGGTGACGATCACGAGGGGTCACGGGCTCAAGCTGAGAGGGGCGAAGTATAACTCAGACATCAGAGGGACGTTTTTTACACAGAGGGTGGTGGGGGCCTGGAATGCGCTGCCAAGTAGGGTGGTGGAGGCAGGCACGCTGACATCGTTTAAGACTTACCTGGATAGTCACATGAGCAGCCTGGGAATGGAGGGATACAAACGATTGGTCTAGTTGGACCAAGGAGCGGCACAGGCTTGGAGGGCCGAAGGCCTGTTTCCTGTGCTGTACTGTTCTTTGTTCTTTGTTCTTTGAAGGGGGGGAGGTTTAACACAGATATCAGAAGGACATATTTCACACAGAGGGTCGTGGGGGCCTGGAATGTGTTGCCGGGCAAGGTGGTAGAGGCGGACACACTGGGAACGTTTAAGACTTATCTAGACAGCTATATGACCGGAGTGGGAATGGAGGGATACAAAAGAGTGGTCTAGTTTGGACCAGGGAGCGGCGCGGGCTAATTGTTCCTTGTTTCTCGTTTCAAGGCTTCATTCTATGATCATTTTGCTGGTGCCAGTACAGAGCGAGACTGCGGATAGTTGGGAACCTGTCTCGGGGGCAGGGAATTCATATGGTGTTCATGGAAGTGGAAATGACTAGGGTTGGGAAGCATTTTCCGATCAGGGCCATTGTGATCTCCTGGACTCGTTTCGATCGCCTCAGGGGGTCGGAGAGGAATTTCCCAGATTTTTTTTTTTTTTCCCCATATTGGCCCTGGGGTTTTTCACTCTGGGTTTTCGCCTCTCCCTGGGGATCACATGGTCTGGAATAGGGGGGTGGGGGTGAGTTAATAGGTTGTAATGAACAAAGCATCGTAGCTGTGAGGGACAGCTCGGTGGATAGGATATTGGTATGTAGATAGGCTGGAAAATTGGGCGGGGATCCTGGATTCAGGATTCAATCCTGGACCGGGGAGCGGCGCGGGCTTGGAGGGCCGAAGGGCCTGTTCCTGTGCTGTATTGTTCTTTGTTCTTTGTTCTTTGTTCAGTCAGTGACAAAATACAGGGAGATGGAAGGAACAATAGACTAATTGAAAGCAGTAATGCCATCAGCAGTGGTCGGGAACAAGATGGCTCCCAATGCTAGCCTTATGAATAGTCATACAACCATACAACTCCAAGTAATAAGCAGGTGGCAATTTCTCAGGGTCAGACGAAAGTCATGTGGGTTCAATTCGGTGGGAATCATTATCCCATTTCACTGTCCAGCATCCCATATTGCTGGGCAACAGAAGGGAGGTAACATCTGTAATTAATAACAAATGAAATCCCATTAGGTCAGGATATGTATTGTTATTGGCTGGAATTAATGACAGGATGATTATTGACTGATTTGTATTAATGTTTACTGGATAATGCCCACCGGAAAGGTGGGCAATATGATTTTGGGAATCTATAATTGTCTTCACATTGTTCTTCAGACTGATATCCGGCTGCCCGCATTCCATACCTTGAGTGCAGGGCTTCCTCAAATCATTCTCCCATTCGAATATTTGGTTAAATAAAGTCACATCTTCAAAATCAGTACATTGCATTTTGAGTCCTTATATTAGCTTAAGTCTGAGCAAATACATAACCTCGAGAGGAAACCCCCATCCACAGCACACAATTACATAATTTTAAAAAACTCTAACAACAAAACAAACTTGATTTTCAACTTCATCTATTAATTTTTTGTTATATTCTTCAACCTAATTATTTTAATTTGATCATTTTTTCTTAGGGATGGGCAACTTCTGTTCTTTGTAAACTGGTTCACTCGTTTTGTTAATTCTACATGGGCTTGCAGAATCAGAACCCAGACTTTATCATCCTTATCCTTTTTCTCCTTTTGCCACCACTCCCTGTTTTGAGGGAGGGTCGTGGGGATTCCAATCATTTTATCACAAAAGTTCAATACTGCGGATGCTGAAATCTGAAACAAAAACAGAAAATGCTGGAAAATCTCAACAGATCCAACAGCATCTGTGGAGAGGGAATAGAGCCAATGTTTCAAGTTTCTTCAGAGCTCTTATGAAGTGCCATCCAGACTCAAAAAGTTGGCTCTATTCTCTAATCATTTTATTGATAAGTTTCTTGTTCTTAGTTTCCAAATGGCAGGTAAGAGAGCTGTCCAGTCCTCACTCCAGCTCTGATTTTTCACTGGCCATGCTTGGGTAGGATTATAACCATTAGAATCTACTCTCGGAGCTCTGCTTTTCAGTCCAGTGCTACTTGGAGTATCCCGTCACTTCACCAACTATCAGGGCACAAGTCCCTCACAGTCCTTATCACAAATTTATGATAAAATAATGTGAACAATGCCTGAGAACGCTTCTTAACTTCTTCACCAACTACCTACCACTGTTTGTTGATTGGTCAGACTCCCTTTTTACAGATTTGGGTATCTCAGCTGCTGAACACCAGCTGGACCTGGAATAAGTTTAATTCTAACTCATTCTGAGTAAATATTCTCACCAGGTCCTCTGTTGGGGCCCTGCTAAGCAGCTTTAATGGTCTGTGATTGCAGAAACTGAGCAGTCACAGGAATGTGGTCAAGATAGTCCAGTCCCATAATGCCTCACATTCAATCTGCAGTCCTTCAATTATAACACAATATGTGGCTGTATGTAGCTGCCTTGGCCATGGTCAACCCCAACACTGCCTTCTTGAACTGTTACAATGCCTGAGGTGTAAGTACACCCACAGTGCTGTTAGGGGGGGATTTCCAGCTACATATTCCAGACTTTCTCTGGACTGTAGGTGGATACCAGATTGATATATTCGAATCAACCACACCCAAGGTGAGTTATTCCAATTCCTTTATTGTCCAGGGCAATATATTCACAATATCTTTAAAACAGAAATTAAACATTCCCATTTGATTTCAGGTATTAACATATTCTGTTAGTTTGTTCTTTATTGTCAATGTCAGGCTGGGGTTGTTCCCCTTGGAGCAAAGGACATGGAGCGGAGATTTGATCGAGGTTGTAGATGTATAGAAAAAAAAAGGCTACGAAAAGATTGCTAGATAGGATATTACATTTAATCAGCTTAGAAGTAAAAGCTCTACTTTAGTTCAATAGTGAGCAAGCTGTAGTTGTAATTAGATGTTTTAATACCTTGTAACAATTATTTGCACTACAGTAATTAGTTAGTCCACAAGTGTTGATTTATATTAGCAATGAACAAACTTATCAAAATGGAGTATAATCAGGAAGTATCCAGAAGGCAAGCTGATTTGACCACATTCCTTAGAGATTCAGTTAACTTCACTAACAAGTCCATAAAATACTAATGGCTTTCGTAGGCCCCTTTATCATTTGAGGGAGCCACGTGTGAGACTGTTTTAATGAAGCTGCTTTGTGAGCTGCTAGCAAAATAGAGACAGAGGTAAAGCTGTCTGGCTAAGGAAAGATTGAGGTGAAGGCTCAAGGACAATTGACAAGGCTTGATGGTGATTTATTGGTGCTCTAAGAGGCACCGTGATCTCGTAGCCCTGGAATGTTCAGTATTTCATTCTATTGGATCAATACGTAATGCATGTTATTTATAACTCTTTTGATTGGATTGTGTCCAGCTGACTGTGAACTAAAGAAAAGTACAAATCATGATGATTTTCTTTGAATGTGGAGTTGTATCCTGATCTTTTCGAGTAGGCACTCTGCCCTTGCCAGCAAGTAAATAAATTCATAATCTGACGGTTAAGTATCTTGTGTTAATGTGTATTTCTGTTAAGAGTCAAACTCGGGAGTCGAGACTTCGACAAGGTGGACAAGATTCTGACAGGTTTAGATAAGGTGGATAAAGAAAAGCTGTTCCCATTAGCTGATGGGACAAGGACGAGGGGGAGACAGATTTAAGGTTTTGGGTCAGAGATACAGCGGGGGATGTGAGGAAGAATATTTTGATGCAGTGAATGGTAATGACCTGGAACTCGCTGCCTACGAGGGTGGAGGAAGTGGAGACTATAAACAATTACAAAGGAAATTGGATGGTCATTTGGGGGGTTCCAAACAGAAATGCTGACTAAATATCTCTGAACTTCCTAACACCCTGTCACTCTGTGATCCTTGTGAAATTTGAAACCGGGTAATCGCAACAAGGCTCAAAGAGCATCAGGCCACTGGAGGCAAAGTCGTGAGACCGGCCAGTCCAGCAGAAAGAAACCCTCCGACCCTCCCCATTAACCAACTGTGAGAATGAACAAAATGCAGTCCTGGATGTAATTGAGAGCAGAAACAATAACAGCAGAATCCAACTCCTGTAATCACTCGTGAACTCGCTGGTGTCTCAGCAGGTTAGATAACTTCTCACACTGAGAGCAGGTGAACAGCCTCTCCCCAGTGTGAACTCGCTGGTGTCTCTGGAGGTGGCATGACAGAGCAAATCCCTTCCCACACACAGAGCAGGTAAACGGTCTCTCACCAGTGTGAGCTCACTGATGTGTTTGCAGGTTTTGTGGCAGGTAGGTCGTGCCTTACTAACCTTATTGAGTTTTTTGAGAAAGTGACCAAGGAGGTGGATGGGGGCAAGGCAGTGGACGTGGTATATATGGATTTTAGTAAGGCGTTTGATAAGGTTCACCATGGTAGGCTTCTGCAGAAAATGCAGATGTATGGGATTGGGGGTGATCTAGGAAATTGGATCAGGAATTGGCTAGCGGATAGGAAACAGAGGGTGGTGGTTGATAGTAAATATTCATCATGGAGTGCGGTTACAAGTGGTGTACCTCAGGGATCTGTTTTGGGGCCACTGCTGTTTGTAATATTTATTAATGATCTGGATGAGGGTATAGTTGGGTGGATTAGCAAATTTGCTGATGACACCAAAGTCGGTGGTGTGGTAGACAGTGAGGAAGGGTGTCGTAGTTTGCAGGAAGACTTAGACAGGTTGCAAAGTTGGGCCGAGAGGTGGCGGATGGAGTTTAATGCGGAGAAGTGTGAGGTAATTCACTTTGGTAGGAATAACAGATGTGTTGAGTATAGGGCTAACGGGAGGACTTTGAATAGTGTGGAGGAGCAGAGGGATCTAGGTGTATGTGTGCATAGATCCCTGAAAGTTGGGAATCAAGTAGATAAGGTTGTTAAGAAGGCATATGGTGTCTTGGCGTTTATTGGTAGGGGGATTGAATTTAGGAGTCGTAGCGTTATGTTGCAACTGTACACAACTCTGGTGCGGCCGCACTTGGAGTACTGTGTGCAGTTCTGGTCCCCACATTACAGGAAGGATGTGGAGGCTTTGGAGAGGGTGCAGAGGAGGTTTACCAGGATGTTGCCTGGTATGGAGGGGAGATCCTATGAGGAGAGGCTGAGGGATTTGGGATTGTTTTCGCTGGAAAGGCGGCGGCTAAGAGGGGATCTTATTGAAACATATAAGATGATTAGAGGTTTAGATAGGGTGGATAGTGATAGCCTTTTTCCTCTGATGGAGAAATCCAGCACGAGGGGGCATGGCTTTAAATTGAGGGGGGGTAGTTATAGAACCGATGTCAGGGGTAGGTTCTTTACCCAGAGGGTGGTGAGGGATTGGAATGCCCTGCCAGCATCAGTAGTAAATGCGCCTAGTTTGGGGGCGTTTAAGAGATCCGTAGATAGGTTCATGGACGAAAAGAAATTGGTTTAGGTTGGAGGGTCACAGTTTTTTTTTTTAACTGGTCGGTGCAACATCGTGGGCCGAAGGGCCTGTTCTGCGCTGTAATGTTCTATGTTCTATGTTCTATGTTCTATGAATGACTTACTGAATCCTTGACTGAATAAACCTGTTGGACTTTAACCTGGTGTTGTGAGACTTCTTACTGTGAATCCCTTCCCACACTGAGAGCAGATGAATAGAACATAGAACATAGAACATTACAGCGCAGTACAGGCCCTTCGGCCCTCGATGTTGCGCCGACCAGTGGTACCAATCTAAAGCCCCTCTAATCTACACTATTCCAATATCATCCATATGTTTATCCAATAACCACTTGAACGCTCTCAACGTTGACGAGTCCACCACTGCTGCAGGCAGGGCATTCCATGCCCTTACTACACTCTGAGTAAAGAACCTACCTCTAACATCTGTCCTATATCTCTCACCCCTCAATTTAAAGCTATGTCCCCTCGTGCTAGCCAACACCATCCGAGGAAAAAGGCTCTCACTATCCACCCTATCTAATCCTCTGATCATCTTGTATGCCTCTATTAAGTCACCTCTTAACTTTCGTCTCTCTAACGAAAACAACCTCAAGCCCCTCAGCCTTTCCTCATACGATTTTCCCACCATACCAGGCAACATCCTGGTAAATCTCCTCTGCACCCTTTCCAACACTTCCACATCTTTCCTATAATACGGCGACCAGAACTGTACGCAACACTCCAAATGCGGCCGCACCAGAGTTTTGTACAGTTGCAGCATGACCTCCTGGCTCCGAAACTCAATCCCTCTACCAATAAAAGCTAACACACCGTACGTCTTCTTAACAACCCTATCAACCTGGGTGCCAACTTTCAGGGATCTATGCACATGGACACCCAGATCCCTCTGTTCATCCACACTACCAAGTACTCTGTATTCCTGTTACTCCTTCCAAAGTGAATCACCTCACACTTTCCCGCATTAAACTCCATTTGCTACCTCTCAGCCCAGCTCTGCAGCTTATCTATGTCCCTCTGTAACCTGCCACTTCCCTCCGCACTGTCTACAACTCCACCGACTTTAGTGTCATCCGCAAATTTACTAATCCATCCTTCCACGCCCTCATCCAGGTCATTAATAAAAATGACAAACAGCAGTGGCCCCAAAACAGATCCTTGCGGTACACCACTAGTAACTGAACTCCAGGATGAATATTTCCCATCAACCACCACCCTTTGTTTTCTTACAGCTGGCCAATTCCTGATCCAAACCACTAAATCACCCTCAATCCCATGTGTCCGTATTTTCTGCAAAAGCTTACCATGGGGAACCTTATCAAACGCTTTGCTGAAATCCATATACACCACATCAACTACTTTACCCTCATCCACGTCTTTGGTCACCTTCCCACAGAACTCAATAAGGTTTGTGAGGCACGACCTACCCTTCACAAAACCGTGCTGACTATCCCTAATCAAATTATTCCTTTCCAGGTGATTATAAATCCTATCTCTTATAATCCTTTACAATACTTTGCCCACAACAGAAGTAAGGCTCCCCGGTCTATAATTACCAGGGTTGTCCCTACTCCCCTTCTTGAACAAGGGGACAACATTTGCTATCCTCCAGTCTTCTGGCACTGTTCCTGTAGACAATGACGACACAAAGTTCAAAGCCAAAGGCTCTGCAATCTCCTCTCTAGCCTCCCAGAGAATCCTAGGATAAATCCCATCCGGCCCAGGGGACTTATCTATTTTTACCCTTTCCAGAATTGCTAACACCTCCTCCTTATGAACATCAATCCCATCCAGTCCAACAGCCTGCATCTCAGTACTCCCCTCAACAACACTGTCCCTCTCCAGTGTGAATACCGACGAAAAATATTCATTTAGTGCCTCTCCTATCTCTTCAGACTCCACGCACAACTTCCCACTCCTGTCCTTGACTGGCCCTAATCTTACCCTAGTCATTCTTTTACTCCTGACATACCTATAGAAAGCTTTAGGGTTTTCCTTGATCCTATCTGCCAAAGACTTCTCATGTCCCCTCCTGGCTCTTCTTAACTCTTTCTCTAGGTCCTTCCTGGCTAACTTGTAACTCTCAAGCGCCCTAACTGAGCCTTCACGTCTCATCTTAACATAAGTCTCCTTCTTCCTCTTCACAAGAGATTCAACCTCCTTAGTAAACCACGGTTCCCTGACACGTCTGCTTCCTCCCTGCCTGACAGGTACATATTTATCAAGGACGCGTAGTAGCTGTTCCTTGAACAAGTTCCACATTACAATTGTGCCCATCCCCCGCAGTTTCCTTCCCCAACCTATGCCAGCTAAATCTCGCCTAATCGCATCATAATTTCCTTTCCCCCAGCTATAACTCTTGCCCTTTGGTATATACCTATCCTTTTCCATTACTAAAGTAAACGTAATCAAATTGTGGTCACTGTCACCAAAGTGCTCACCTACCTCCAAATCTAACACCTGGCCTGGTTCATTACCCAGTACCAAATCCAATGTGGCCTCGCCTCTTGTTGGTCTATCTACATACTGCGTCAGGAAGCCTTCCTGCACACACTGGACAAAAACCGACCCCTCTAAAGTACTCGAACTATAGCTTTTCCAGTCAATATTTGTAAAGTTAAAGTCCCCCAATACAACTACCCTGTTACTTTCGCTCCTATCCAGAATCATCTTTGCAATCTTTTCGTCTACATCTCTGGAACTTTTTGGAGGTCTATAAAAAAACTCCCAACAGGGTGACCTCTCCTTTCCTGTTTCTAACCTCAGCCCAAACTACCCCAGTAGACGAGTCCTCATCAAATGTCCTTTCTGCCACCGTAATACTGTCCTTGACTAACAATGCCACACCTCCCCCTCTTTTACCACCTTCCCTGCACTTACTGAAACATCTAAACCCCGGAACCTGCAACAACCATTCCTGTCCCTGCTCTATCCATGTCTCCGAGATGGCCACAACATCGAAATCCCAGGTACCAACCCATGCTGCAAGCTCACCCACCTTATTCCGGAAGCTCCTGGCGTTGAAGTATACACACTTCAAACCACCTTCCTGCCTGCCAGTACACTCCTGCGACTCTGAAACCTCATCCATGACCTCACTACTCTCAACCTCCTGTACACCGGAGCTACAATTCAGGTACCCACCCCCCTGCTGAATTAGTTTAAACCCTCCCGAAGAGCATTAGCAAATTTCCCCCCCAAGATATTGGTACCCCTCTGGTTCAAGTGCAGACCATCCTGTTTGTAGAGGTCCCACCTACCCCAGAAAGAGCCCCAATTGTCCAAGTATCTGAATCCCTCCCTCCTGCACCATCCCTGTAACCATGTGTTCAACTGCTCTCTCTCCCTATTCCTTTCCTCACTATCACGTGGCACGGGTAACAAACCAGAGATAACAACTTTGTTTGTTCTAGCCCTAAGCTTCCACCCTAACTCCCTGAATTTCTGCCTTACATCCCCATCCCTTTTCCTACCTATGTCTTGAGTGCCTATGTGAATGGTCACTCCCAGTGTGAACTCACTTATGTACCCACAGGTTGGATGATTGAATGAATCCCTCATCACACTGAAAGCAGGTGAACGGTTTCGCCCTGGTGTGAAATCGCTGGTGTGTCTGCAGGGTGGATGAATGACTGAATTCCTTTCCACACTGAGAGCAGGTAAACGGCCTTTTCCCAGTGTGAACTCGCTGGTGTGCCTGCAGGTGGGGTAACTGAGTGAATCCCTTCCCACACAGAGCAGATGAATGGCCTCTCTCCAGTGAGGACTCGCTGGTGTCTCTGCAGGGTGGATGAATGACTGAATCCCTTCCCTCGCCAAGAGCAGGTGAACGGCCTTTCTACCGTGTGAATATGTCGATGAGCTTCCAGCTCTGATGGGAAACTGTATCCCTTCCCACACTCCGCACATTTCCATGGTTTCTCCATGTTTTGAGTCTCCTTGTATCTCTGCAGCTCAGATAATCAGTTGAAGCCTCATCCACACACAGAACACATGTACGGTCTCTCCCCGCTGTGAATGGTGTGATATTTATTCAGGCTGTATAACTGGTTAAAGCTCTTTCCATAGTCAGTGCACAGTAACACTCTCACTTGGGTGTGTGTGTGTGTGTGCTTTTCCAGTCATATTGATGGTTAAAATCAGACAGAACAGAGAAACTTTTCTGCTTCCAGATTCAAAGGCTGATAATATTCAGGTCGTGATGAATTGAATGGCTCTGTCAGATGTTGATGTGACGTTTGGTTTGAGATTTCTGTCTGTGAATCTTCACCTTCTGAATATCCTGTAAAAGGAGTTTACAAAAGCCATCACAGTCAGTAGAGGATAGAAATTCAGAACAGTCATTTCTAGCTTTGTGGAACATTCCTTCCTCTCTCATTCCCCAAAAGCTGTATATCTCCATCCCACACATTCTCCCTCCATACTCCATTCTGTGTCTAATATTCACCCTCCCAATTCTCCTGAAGGTTTGGATTGAGATTGATTGACAGATCCATGCTCACTGCTTCCTGTCCTGGACAACAAATCAGAACAAATAGAAGCTGCAGTCAGCAATTCGGCTCATTGAGTCTGCTCAACCATTCATTGAGATTATTGGTTGATCTACCTCAGCACTATTTTCCCCACACTGATGCCGTATCCCTTGGTGTCTTCAATATCTAGAAACCTATTAATCTCTCTCTTGAAAATGCAAAATGACTGAGGCTCCACAGTCCTCTGGAGTAAAAAACTCCAAAACTTCACTACAATCTTGAGTGAAGAAATTGCTCATCTTCACTTTCTCTCCATCTTCCTGTCTGTTTCCCATAATTCTTCACTCCATCAAAAATTTGTCTAATTCATCCTCGAATATATTCAATGCCTCCACTGGTTCCTGTGGAAGAGAAATCGAGATACGAACAATTCTCTGAGGGAAGAGATTGCTGGAGATACATAGCTACAGTCCAATATTACACAGCTAGTTATAATAAGTGCATTTTATTACAGAGCCGTAATATATCTAATCTGTACCACATAACATCAGACATGTCTCTGTCCTGTTTAATTTACTATCCCTTTAAATATACTTCAGAAATTGAATGGGCACCTGAAGAAAATAAACTTGAAGGGGAACAGGAATATAGAAGGGGAATGGGACTAACTAGATAGTTCTACACAGAGTCGGCATGGACTTGAGTTACCAAATGGACTCCTTCTGTGCTGTAATGACTCTATAACTGGAAATATATGACATACATTACAAGATGAGAAATAATAAATGTACTTCATTATAGAACCATAAATAATATATCTAATCTGTACAATATAACAACACAAGACATATTAAAATATAAAAGCAGGGATGTACTGCTGAGGCTGTATAAGACTCTGGTCAGGCATCATTTGGAATATTGTGAGCCAAATGGCCTTTCTGCTCCTATATCTTATGGTCATATCCTATATTAATTTATTGTTCTCTTAAATGTCAGCTACCTCCTGGGGAAACCAGCCCTTTAATTGTGAACATTAGGAAAGAGACCATCCTTTTAGCCAGACAAATAAATGTGTCAAGCTGAGGGAGCAAAGAATGTCAATGTCTTTAAGAGAGAGAGACCTGGGCCAACCTTTCCAGAGTCTGCACCCTCCCTGGATTCACTTCCTTTCCCTTCAGTTGCTGCAAGTTCCCAATTTCCTCCAGAATGAGAAAAGAAATGGGAAGGGGGAGAAAAGAAAATGTTTTAACTCACAGATGTTGGCCTCTTTTAAGGTCAAACCAGATAAGCAAACTCAAATTAAATCAGGACAAAGTAAAAGGGGCAGCTCCCCTTTGTATTAGCAATTTTGAAAAACCTGAAGGTCGATAAGTCCCCTGGGCCAGATATATCCTAGGATTCTTTGGGAGGCAAGGGATGAGATTGCAGAGCCTTTGGCTTTGATCTTTGGGTCCTCACTGTCCATGGGGATAGTCACAGTAAGAAGTTTAACAACACCAGGTTAAAGTCCAACAGGTTTATTTGGTAGCAAAAGCCACACAAGCTTTCGGAGCCCCAAGCCCCTTCTTCAGGTGAGTGCGAATTCTGTTCACAAACAGGGCATATAAAGACACAAACTCAATTTACATGAACAATGGTTGGAATGTGAATACTTACAGCTAATCAAATCTTTAAGATACAAACAATGTGAGTGGAGAGAGCATCAAGACAGCTAAAGAGATGTGTATTGTCTCCAGACAGGACAGCCAGTGAGACTCTGCAGGTCCAGGCAGGCTGTGGGGATTACAAATAGTGTGACATGAACCCAATATCCCGGTTGAGGCCGTCCTCATGTGTGCGGAACTTGGCTATCAGTTTCTGCTCAACGACTCTGCGTGTGTCGTGAAGGCCGCCTTGGAGAACGCTTACCCGAATATCAGAGGCCGAATGCCCGTGACCGCTGAAGTGCTCCCCAACAGGAAGAGAACAGTCTTGCCTGGAGCAATAGCAATAGCTGGGCAGATCAGGCTGCAATAGAGATCATAGAACAAGATGGAGAATGAATACAAACTCCAGGAATAGTGGCACTACAAGCTCGGGATAATACAGACATTAATGTGAAACAGATTGAAGAACAAGCATCAGAAAATGAGAATCCGGGGTGGATGAATTATGGGGACAGGAAGGCCATGATGAAATATGGAGAAGGGAAGGAAAAATAATAGCCCCAGATGCAATACAGCAAACTTTGTTGAAAGTATGCCACAGACTAGCTCATATAGGGAGAGATAACATGATTAAATCACTGAAGGAGTGATAGTAATGGAAAGGCATAGGAAGAGATGCAGTGAAATTCTGCCAGTGATGCATGAACTGTGCTCTGGGGGAACCAGGCCATCCCTGCAGGATTAAAATGGGGATTCGGCCATGGCCCAAAGGGCCTTGGGAAAACTTGCAAATGGATTTTATGGGACCATTGCCCCAAGTGAGAGCAAAGACATATTGTTTAATAATTATAAATCCGTCTACCTGATGGGTAGAAACATTTCTGTGTAAAGATGCCACAGCTAGAACTATGGCTTTGATATTGGTGAATGAAATAAGAGACATGGGGAATGTCTCTTCAGTTAGACTCTGACCAGGGAACCCACTTTACAGTAAGAGCCTTGAGAGAAGTTTGTCAGATGTTAGGGATAAAACAAAGGTTTCATATAGCATGGCCTCCCCAGACTTCAGGAATGGTAGAACAAATGAATTGGACATTGAAGAATAGTTTTGCTAAAGTGATTTTACAGGAAGGAAACAATTGGGCACAGGCTTTACCTGCAATATTGCTGCAACAGAGAGCTACTCCTGCTCGAGGAACAGGACTAACTGCTTTTGAACGAATGACTGGAAGAGCAATGCGCCTCCCACAGGAAGCAATAACAGTGGGAGGAGAACTTGAAATCAACCAAGGAGCAGTATTCAAATGTATGAGAGATTTAGAAGACCGCCTGCATTCTCTCAAAAAAATCAGGTAATCACTCAACAGCAGCATGGGAACTGGAAAAGAATGGCCAAGGAGAATACTCCGAAGTTACCTACACCAGGGGATAAGGTAGTGGTGAAGCTCATGACAGACAAGAAAGGGTTAGGGGTTCGATGGGAGGGACCCTATGACGTGGTTATCACAGGACAACCATGCACCCTAATCAATGAGAAGTACAATCCCCGATGGTGACACTGGACACCTCTGAAACCATATCCCAATGAGTAGTCCTGAAATGATAAAAGTTGCCCCAGTGGATGAATGATCCTATAGAACTAGGGCTTGTTATGCCCCTTGCAGCTGCCATGATCAAAATGGGAATGATTTGGATTTGGGGGTAAATGAACCATGAGACTCGACCAGATCATGGCACAAGGAAACCAAGAGATTATTAGAAGAGAGGAGATAGAAGTAATTTAATTGATAAGATACTAACTTAAAGCTGAAATATTTACAGAATATCATCGGTGCACCTATGACATCATCAAGCAGAAGCAGCAGACAGATCTTTTGGAGTACATCATGTAGATGGCACGTAATTGAGTGTAACAGGTTGCTACGCAGATCTGTAAATAAAATTTTACTTACCTGATATTGGCCAACAGCTGGGGTTTATAAAGGAAGTTGTAGGAACTGTCAATCAACAGTTATTATGTGTTTCTATCATTTTAATATTGAGTGTATTGATTTCGGCTCAGGTAGGACCAGCACCTAAGGTCATTCAACATTCCCCTTGGGAACTGCATGTCAACACTTTCTTACACATGGCACACATATATGCTAAAATTTCCAGCCAGTCAGGGTGTTGGGTTTGCTCGCATGTCCCTATACATTAGGGGTGGGCGGAGGGAGGGGAGGGCAGGGGGAGAAGGGGGGGTGAAATACCTTTACAACCATTACCCCTGTCATGGTCTGAATTGATTATGACGGACCAAAAGGCCAAGGATTTCAGGGTTCCTGGACATCGGATACCAGTATTCTTGAGTAATTATGACAGGGAAAAATTTCACAGTGGTAAATATTGTGTGGGTAGGTTGGGTCACATGAAGAGGTGTACACATGTCTAAAACTTATCAAACCAGCTCCTAGTTTCACCTTGAAACAAATGACACTGAAGCCAAAAGTGATATATTGTGGTGAGAATAAGGAAGGCCCTTGGAGTAACCTCAGCATAAGTGAATGTTACCACACCATAAATCGAACTAGCCGGCTGTGCCTGAGTAATGATCAATCTTGCAATATCTCTTATTGCTTCAAGGGAGGCAACACTGACCCACCTCTCAATGGCACATATTGGATTTGTGGGGATAGGGCATATCCTTGGCTCCCTCTCAGATGGAAGGGATCAAGCTACCTTGGATAAGTAGTCCCATAAAATCCAAGGTAGCTTGATCCCTTCCATCTGAGAGGGAGCCAAGGATATATATGTCATATTCCTCGCCTTCCTTCTTTGACAAGACATTGATGTGCTATTACGATAATAGAACAATATTATGGCATGATGGTACCCTGGTTTGGAATCGGGAGGTTGGCACAAGAAAGTAATGATATACTCTCGATTTTGGAACAAATTACGAATGATACAGCTAATCAATGATGAGATAGTTGCTATGCGCACTGTGGTACTTCAGCATCGAATGGCATTGGATTATGTCTTGGCAGCCAGGGGTGGAGCATGTGCCATTATTGAGTCAGAGTGTTGCACATACACACTAGATAATTCAGAATCCATAATCAATCTGTGTGGAGAATACACATTCTCCTCGTGTCTGCGTGGGTTTCCTCCGGGTGCTCCAGTTTCCTCCCACAGTCCAAAGATGTGCGGGTTAGGTTGATTGGCCATGCTCAAATTGCCCTTTAGTGTCCTGAGATGCGTAGGTTAGAGAGATTAGTGGGTAAATATGTAGGGATAAGGGGGTAGGGCCTGGGTGGGATTGTGGTTGGTGCAGACTCAATGGGCCAAATGGCCTCTTTCTGCACTGTAGGGATTCTATGATTTTATTCTATGATCTAGCTGGTCACATCAAAAAGGAGCTGGAGAAACTTAAGCAGGCCCAACCCTTTAGAATCATAGAAATCATAGAAACCCTACAGTACAGAAAGAGGCCATTCAGCCCATCGAGTCTGCACCGACCACAATCCCACCCAGGCCCTACCCCCATATCCCCACATATTTACCCACTAATCCCTCTAACCTACGCATCTCAGGACACTAATGGGGAAATTTAAGCATGGCCAATCAACCTAACCCGCACATCTTTGGAATGTGGGAGGAAACCGGAGCACCCGGAGGAAACCCACGCAGACACGAGGAGAATGTGCAAACTCCACACAGACAGTGACCTAAGCCGGGAATCGAACCCAGGTCCCTGGAGCTGTGAAGCAGCAGTGCTAACCACTGTGCTACCGTGCTGCCCTCTGGGGGTGCTTGGGCTTCAGGCTGGCTAGGACCCCCGGGAACATCAATCATGCAAGGGATTGTGTTCTTTTTTATTGTTATCTTGGCATTTGTAATAATTTTTGACCTACTAAAATGCTGTTGTGCACAAGTAGTTAAGTCCACACAGGGCACAGCAGCAATGATGACAGTCAGTTTGGAGAAAAGAGGATCCCAAAGATCAAATAACCCTCCGGGATTCCAGAATATTTACTTAACGACATCTATCAGACAGCCATGGGCCAAAAGGGGGGAATATGTCAGAGAATTTCAAAATACTCTGCGATTAAAAACACTAATAAAGACTACTACAACCAAGTGGGTTAATTTTGGATAAGAATCACAGACTGCCTTAAATATATTACAGAGGTACTATCTGCATAGAAACACAAATAGCTACAGTTAAAGGATTTAAACATTTTGGATTTAAAAATGTATTTCAGATGTATTTTATGATTTGTACACTTTGTCCAAAATGCAGGATGTCCCAAGGCATACTGGGATGAGAGTTAAGTGAGGAGAACCACATTCTTTGAGAACAATCCAGCCACAGAGCACAGTTTTTATCAGAATAAGTCAGGGAAAGTACAAATTCCCAGGCACCAAGGAATGAATAGGACAATTCATTTTTACTGATAAAGGTGGCTCACATGACAATGGGAACAGAACTTTTAAACCCTATAATTTGCATCATAGAAGTTGCTAAGAAACACTGGGAAAGTACCTTTGAACTCGATGATTAGCGTAACAGAAGTTGCGAGGAGGCAAGAGAGTAGGAGCTTCAAGATTCAACGGATTAATGAATTAATGTCAGAGGGCAGGAGTTGGCTAAAGTATATTACATTTATTAACAATGATAGACCTGTATTGACGACGATTGATTCATACCTTGTAGGGATGAACCAGGAGGTGGGAAAAGCAAACTTGGGAAATGTATAATTATGTTGACAGATGTAATGTACTTCAGAAATAGCAGTCAGACTGCCCAGCTGCCTTTTTCTCCCAGCATATGTTCGTCAATAAGGAACGTCTTTCACCAGGATACTGCCTTCGCGAGTCTTTGTATTTAGCTAAAGTTTTTGCAATACTCAGTCTCTGGAAAAAACCCCCACTACATCTTCCCACAATCAATGCATGTGAACGGCCTCTCCCCAGTGTGAATGCATTGATGAGCTTCCAGCACAGAGGGGGATCTGAATTCCTTCTCACAGTCCCAACATTTCCACTGTTCCTCCATGGTGCAGGTGTTCCTGTTTCTCTTCAGGTTTGACAAAAGGTTGAAGTCTCGGCCACACACAGAACACGAGTAATGTTCTCCCCCTCCCCCTCCACTATTAATGGTGCGATGTTTTTTCAGGCTCTGTATCTGATTAAAGCTCTTTCCACACTCAATGCACTGGAACACTCTCACTCGGGTGTGTGTCTCAGAGCTTTTCCAGTCACACTGATGTTTAAAATCTTCTGAAGCAGAAAGAACAGAGAAACATTTCTCCTTCTCAATTCAAAGGTGAATGATATTGAGTGAGGATGTCAGGGATTGATGTGATGTTTGGATTGAGAGTTCTGTCTGTAAATGTTAACCTTCTGACATCCTGTAAAAGGAATTTCAGAACAGACAATTTTAGTTTCTATTGAACACTCTTTCCTCTCTCATTCCTCAAAATCTCCATCCCACTGTGCTACTCTCCAGGGACACCTGGTCATGAACATAGCCGCGGTAGAGGGGCAGACAGTCAGGATGGACGGCCCCCTCGATCGCCCGCTGCCTGGACCGGTAAATGGCGTGTTTCGCCAGGCCCAGGAGCAGGTTCATGAGGAGGTCGCCATCCCGACCCGCCCCTCTCTGCACCAGGTGTCTGTAGATCAGGAGCGTGGGACTGAAGTGCAAACAAAACATTAATAAAAGGTTCTTTAGGAAAACAAAAAGGGAGTGCAACCTAAGACACAAAACATAGACAGGGTCCATGGACTCCACAAGGCCACAGAAGGGGCAAGCTTCGGAGCCCGTGAACCAGTGAATCCAACGATTGTGCAGAACTGCTGCATGCATCACCCTCCACCCCAGGTCCTCGATGTAATTGGGGGAGATCCCTCCGGAGAGGGACCTCCACTGGGGACCTCCACCGCCCGAAGGCAACAAGGCCCGCCAAGGTGTATCCGGGCGGCAGGCGAGGACGTGGTAGTGGAAGGTGTGCAGCAGCAGCCCGTACAGGAAACGCCTCCGCGCGGTGGAAAAAGGCACGGAGGACATTTCCGCGAGGCGGCTCATGCTGTGGGGCACCTGACACGAGGAGGGGGGCTGAGGCTTTGGGCCAATGTGGAATTCCGTCCGAGCAGGGAATGCTCGGGCGGGATCCCACCGCATGCATGCACTGCCTCGAGACCGCGTGCAGTTTCGGGACTGAGCATGACCGTCCTAAGGTCTTGGATGGCTTTGGCCGTGCGCCAGACGGTCACCCCCGCGCGCTCAGCCAGCACGTGGGGGCACATCCAGCCTGCCCCTCTGCCATCCAGCACGTCCCCGATCCTGGTCACCCCGGCGTCCACAGCCCTCCTTTCCGCCAGCCACCTGAAGTCATATGGCTGGAGGAGCAGATTCCTGAGCAGCGGCTCTCGCACGAGAGCCGCGACTCCTGACGGGGGAGAGCTGCGTCGCGAGGCGACCGTGTTCCAGACAGTGAGGAGGTCCTGGTAAAAGACGGGCAACTCCTGCAAGGAGGTCGAAACGCGCCCCAGATTGATATGCAGGAGCTGCATGTTATAATTGAGGTCGTGTCACTGGCGGAGAAATGCGTCGCCAGGGAACACCATCGTGGAGGGGGCTCAACGTAAAGGTATCTCTGCAGGGTCTGGAGGCGGAAGATCGCTACCCGAGTGCGAAGGCACACCAGACCTTGTTCACCCTCCTCAAGGGAGGGGATGCAGAACCACGGCAGGGTTGTCCCAGAAGAATTGCACGAGGGTTCTCTGGATATTGGTGAAAAAGCCAGGGGGAGGGGTCAAAGGGACCAGCCGGTACCACAGCATGGAGGCGACCAGCTGGTTTATGACGAGAACTCGCGCCCCGGAGCAGTCCTGTCCAGCGACTCAGGCGGGCGGAAACTTTGGCCTCCAGCTCCCGCCAGTTCGCCGGCCAGGATTCCTTGGCTGGGCACGATGGGCCCCCAAGTAGAGGAGGTTGGTCCTGCTCCAGGTGAAAGGCCTGAGCTCCTCCAGAAGGGGGTCCGTCTCCAATGTTGGCCTCTTTTTAGGTCAAACCAAACCAAGTAAACAAACTCAGATTAAATCAGGACAAAGTAAAAGGGGCAGCTCCCCAAAAAGGAGGGGGAACAGCCCGAACAGAAATCAAAGTACAAAGGAAACTTAAAAACATCAAATTAAAATGTGATTATGAGGGTCAATAATGCACCCCAACCGCTGCGGTGCCCAGCGGGCGCGGAAAGCGTCAACCTCGCCCGTGGACACCGCATGCTCCCTCTCCAGGGACACCTGGCCGCGAACGTAGCTGCAGTAGAGGGGCAGACAGTCAGGATGGACGACCCCCTCGATCGCCCGCAGCCTGGACCGGTAAATGGCGCGTTTCGCCAGGCCCAGGAGCAGGTTCACGAGGAGGTCGCCATCCCGACCCTCCCCTCTCCGCACCGGGTGTCCGTAGGTCAGGAGCGTGGGACTGAAGTGCAGACAAAACATCAAGAAAAGGTTCTTTAGGAAAACATAAAGGGAGTGCAGCCTAAGTGTCCCCGTGCCCTCCACCGAGCCGCTGACCTCCTCAGGGCGGTCGCCCTTCGACTCCGAGTCCCTCGCCGCAGGACGTACGGCGGGCGGCACGGAGCCGCCAACTAGCCCTAGCCCCTCCCCGATCCCACCCCCAGGATCGGTGGAGGAGGGGTTCCCCCCGGGCTCACCTTTCCCGGTTTTCGGGCCCCCGTGCGACGGCGGCCCAGTCGCCCCCTCCGCCCCAGACGCTCGGACACCCCCCCATGTCTGGTGTAACCTTCGGACTGAGGTTGGGGATGTCCAGCGTCCAAGGTCGGGACGGAGAGGACGAGTGGATCATTTCCTCGCCGCCGCCGCACGGGGACATGAACATTGGGGTGTCGCCCCAGTCCCCCGACATACTAAAGAAGAACTCCGGGATGTAACCGGCCGGGTGGAATGGAGCCGTGGGGGCCCCGCTGCCACCCGGCCCCGGGGACTCCTCGCCGGGGGACTGAGGCAGCACACACTTTGACTTATAGGGTGCCTTGCCCCCTTTTTTCAGGGGACAAGGCACAAAGACAGGTGGGGGCACGGCAGGAGATGATTCACAAGGGGGGAGGGGCACGCAGACCTCGAACTCTACGGTGCCTGAGGGGCCCCGCCTCTTTTTGTTAACCTGCCCTCGGGCAGGCGAGGCCCCTCGCCCTCCGCCCCTCTTCGCCTTGCCGCACCCCCCCTGCTCCCCCGTCACGTCCTCCCGAGGTGGCGGCATCGCCAGTTTTGCCGGCTCAGGGTCGCTAACCCCCCCATGCTCGGGCCCATGATCCCGGGCATCCGCGGCGCTGGGCCCAAAACTAGGCCCCGGAGAGCCCACGGGCCCGGCAGATGGTGGTTGGGGGGGGGGGGGGGGCGCAGGTGGAGACTGAGGTAGTCCCCGAGCCGGCTGCCGGGGTGGTTGGGGTGTTTTTCTTGGGGGCCGGGGTTCCGGTACCCCCCTTCTTTTTTATTGCGCCCTGCTGGGCCTTCTGGCCACGCGGAGGCTCCGCTCTCCCCCCGCCGGCAGCTGAGGTGACAGCTGCTGCCGGCGTGGCCTCCCCTCGCGGGGGGGCAGATGGTACTCGTTTGGGGGGAGAGGGGGCTGCGGTGCCAGCTGCGGCCGCCTTGGGTTGGTGGTTGGCGGCCTTGGAGACGGGGCAGTTTTTCCTCACGTGCCCCGCCTCCTTACAGGCATGGCACCGCACACCGTCCGCGGACCAAAGGACCCGATACGTGGTCCCCTCATGGGGGATACTGAACCCTCCCTACAGTTCCTCCTGGCGCCGGAAGGAGTATATATGGCGGAGGGAGGGGTCCCAAAGGCCGAGCGGGATCGGCTGCACCCCGGACCTGACCTCCCCCAGTAGATGGAGGTGGGGGAGGAGGAGCTCACTCGGTAGGAAGGGCGGGACGTTCGATATTACGATCTTATGGGCGGTGGCCTCCAAAGGGTCCACCGCCAGGAACGTCCCGCCCACCGTGAGCCCCCTCTCCAAGGCGAGGTGGACCGCCCGCTCGGCCTTCAAAAAGAATACGGCCCGGCCGTACATCTTTGAGGCTGCGACAATGGCTGAGGGGCCGACAACCCCAGCCATTGCCTTCACGCAGGCCTCGATGGACATGTCGGGGTGGGCGTAGCACTTAACCCCGAGCTGCCGCGTGATTAGGGAAAATGGCGGCAGGGCCTTGGGAGCGGCAGGGGCTCTGGCAGCCGTCACACCCGCATAGGTGGGCCGAGAAGGCTCTGCCACCGGCGACGCAGGCGATGTCGCCATCGTATTAAGGGAGTGCTACGCCCACCCCGAGACTGCCCAGATGTACAGCAGGGCGTATATGTAGAGGGAAAAATAAGGGAGGGTGGGGTAGGTGGGGAGGGGTGTAGGTGCTCTCTCCCCGGAGTGAGAGAGGGAGAGAGGAGGTCAGAGGAGCAGGTGGGAGACGAGGGACAAGGCCGGTGCCCCAGTCAGGAGGGAAAAAGGGGAGGGGGTGCCGGTCTTGGGGGCAGCAGCAGTGGGTGGGGGACTTAGGAAGGGTCTTCACCCCCCCCCCCCCCCACTGCAGATGGAGAAGAGACAGTCCAAGCGCCTTCCCCCCCCCACCTCTCCTCCAGTCACTCCCTGTCCTCTCTTCCTCCTTCCCCCCGGGGAGAGCGCACCCTTCAGAGGCCGGACGGCAGGTAAGCAGGCAGTCCAGACGGCAAGCAGCCAGGCAGTCCAGACGCCAGGCAGGCAGGCAGGCCAGACGGCAAGCAGGCAGGCAGTCCAGACGGCAGGCAGGCAGGCAGGCAGGCCAGACGGCAAGCAGGCAGGCAGGTAAGCAGGCCAGACGGCAGGCAGGCAGGCAGGTAAGCAGGCCAGACGGCAGGCAGGCAGGTAAGCAGGCCAGACGGCAGGCAGGCAGGTAAGCAGGCCAGACGGCAGGCAGGCAGGCAGGTAAGCCGGACTGCAGGCAGGCAGGCAACAGGCAGGCAGGCAGGCAGGCCAGACAACAGACAGGCCGGACAAGGCAGGCAGTAGCTCACCTCCCTCCTTCCTTTCACCTTCCCTCCCTCCTTCCTCCCCGCAGGGAGCCAAGAACAAGCAAACAAAAACAAAACAAACAGAACCGGGCGTCTTCCCAAACAAACTGAAAAATAAAGTGCGTTATTCACAAACCAAACAAAAAGAAAGCAAGTCCAAAGTTTCCTCCCGGTTCTGACCCGGGGTTTTCCGCGTCTCCAGCGAACATGATTCCACTTCACCACGAAAACAACATTTTTCAGGTGTTGCCCAGAGGAGCAAGTTTTAGTCTGATGCTCTGGAACCCTGCCCGAATCAGCCAATAGGAATCACTCTGCTCCGCGGTGACGTCTCTGGGTTCCGGTGCGCAGGCCTGGTGCTTGGTCACGGGGCCCTGCCCCCTCCTGATCATTCCCCCTCCACCGGCACCTCCTCGAGCCAAGATATTCAGGCAACTGGCTCACGGCTCCAGACAGAGCGAAAAGCCGCTCGGTGAGCTCTTCCTCACCCCCCCGGCCCGGGACTGCGCATGTCCAAGGGAGAGGGGAAGCTGCGCATGTGCGGGAGAGAGCCCACGACGCGACCGTACTTAGGTATTCACCAATGGAAAGAGTTGGATGACCGGAAAGACTCTGGTCCTCCAGCAATCTGAGTTCCTCAATGATCTGAATGCGAAAGTTAGACAATGAGCTTGTTCACCTGCTCATTACTGTCCAGCAAGGCTGCTGCTCCTCTCTCTTTGAATAAAGATTGAGCTTCAGACAGACTCAAACTTCCTCCTGTCTCCAGCATCTGTGAGTAAAACACTTTCTTTTCTCCCCCTTTCCATTTCTTTTTTCATTCTCGACTTCAATTTTTAACTACCACTCGCCGCCTAAATAAAATTCCTCCTCATGTTCTTCATGTATCTCTCACCAGCTAATACAGTCTTCATCAGTCTGCTCATTTATGTCCAAATGTAAAACTTTAACGTGGTTGTCAGCTTGAAGATTTTCAGGTTTCTGTGTCTAGGACAGGAAGCAGTGAGCGTGGATCTGTCAATCAGCACCTTCAGGAGAATTGGGAGGGTGACTATTAGATACAGCAGAGTGAGAATGGAGGGAGAGTGTGTGGGATGGAGATTCACAGCTTTTGGGGAATGAGAGAGGAAAGAATGTTCCATAGGAACTAGAATTGTTCATTCTGAATTTATATCCTGTACTGACACTAATTACTTTTATAAACTCCTTTTACAGTAACTGTGATGTCCGTTGTGAACTCATTTACAGGATTTCGGGTGAGATTTCACATGGAAATCTCAAACCAAACGTCAAATCAAAATCTCACACTCACTTCTTGGGACCCGACTACCATCAACTTTGAAATCTAGAAAGAGAAAATGTTTGACAGTTCTGTCTGTTTCAGAGGCTTCAGTGTGATCTGGCAAAACAGAGATACACACACACATTCACACAGCCTGAGAAAGGTATTGCATCATTCAGAGCGGGAGAGACCGCACCCGTGTTATGTTGGAGAATTAACTGATTGTCAATTCTGGAAAAACCTAAGGACACCAGCACCATGGAGAAACCGTGGAAATGTGGGGACTGTGGGAAGGGATTCAGGTACCCATCTGCACTGGAAACTCATCGACGCAGTCACACTGGGGAGAGACCATTCATCTGCTCTGTGTGTGGGAAGAGATTCACTCAGTTATCCAACCTGCTGACACACCAGGGAGTTCACAGTGGGGAGAGACCATTCATCTGCTCTGTCTGTGGAAAAGGATTCACTCAGTTACCCCATTTGCAGACACACCAACGAGTTCACACTGGGGAGAGACCGTTCACTTGTTCTGTGTGTGGGAAGGGATTCGCTCAGCTGTCCAACCTGCTGACACACCAAGGAGTTCACACTGGGGAGAAGCCATTCACTTGCTCTGTATGTGGGAAGGGATTCACTCAGTTATCCAGCCTGCTAACACACCAGCGAGTTCACACTGGGGAGAGGCCATTCACCTGCTCTCAGTGTGGGAAGGGATTCACTCAGTTATGTAACCTGCTGAGTCACAACATTACTCACACCAATGAGAGACCCTTTAAATGCTCTGACTGTGGGAGTGGCTTCAAAAGGTTTCAGGAACTGAATATCCACCAGCGCATTCACACTGAGGAGAGACCATTCAGCTGCTCTCACTGCATCAAGAAGTTTAGAACATCATCCCACCTGCAGAGACATCAGCAGGTTCACACCGGGGCAAAATCATTCACCTGCTCTGACTGTGGGAAGGGATTCACACGATTATCCAGCCTGCTGAGACACCAGCATGTTCACACTGGGGAGAGGCCATTCACTTGCTTTGATTGTGGGAAGGGATTCCGTTATTCATCCAGCCTCTTCAGACACCAGCGTGTTCACAAGTGATGACGGGTTCGATTCTGCTGTTGTTGCTGCTGTTAATCACATCCAGACTGAACTATGTTCATTCTGACAGTGGGTGAAGTCGGGGGGGGGTCGGAGAATTTCTTACTGCTGGACTGGCCGGTCTCACAGCTTTGCTTCCAGTGGGCTGATGCTCTTTAAGCCTGGGGGAGAACATTTCCACTGAAATCATCTACAAATGCTGATGAAGGACAGTTATTTTATCCTGGATAGTAAATAATGTGTTTCCTACCATACAGGTGGATCTAAAATAAATACAGAAAGAACTGGAAAAATCCAGCAGGTCTGGCAGCATATACGGAGAGAGAAAAACAGAGTTAATGTTTCACGTCCAATGTAACTCTACTTCAGAACTAAAGAGAGGGAGAAATGTGATGGGTTTGATGCTGCTGAGAAAGGGGGGAGGGTCAGGTAGAATAAAATGGAAAGTCAGGGATTGGTTAGAGGGTGGGTGAGATTAAATGACAAAAATGTCTGGAACAAAAGGCAAAGGGAAAGGTAATGATTATAGTAAAGAAACAAAGCAATTTTGTCACTAGATTACTTTAATTGGATCGTCAATATCCTGCACAACTTTCTCTCATTATCAGGGATACAATAAAATTCTTTCATACTATCCCTTTATCTGATTCTGTACAAATGTTGAGGCTAATCGGAGCTTGAAGGTCTGTCTTGCCACTATATTTATCTTCATTGTACATTCTTTACATACACAATGTTGCGAAGTTGGGTAGAGTAATTGTAGGTTGGTGTTTGTAAAATTGTAAAATGCCAGGAAAGAAATGGTAACTTTAAAAAGTGGTGCTTTTTAACAAAGAACAATACAGCACAGGAACAGGCCCTTCGGCCCTCCAAGCCCATGCCGCTCCCTGATCCAAACTAGACCATTCTTTTGTATCCCTCCATTCCCACTCCGTTCATATGGCTATCTAGATAAGTCTTAAACGTTCCCAGTGTGTCCGCCTCCACCACCTTGCCTGGCAGCGCATTCCAGGCCCCCACCACCCTCTGTGTAAAATATGTCCTTCTGATATCTGTGTTAAACTTCCCCCCCTTCACCTTGAACCTATGACCCCTCATGAACGTCACCACCGACCTGGGGAAAAGCTTCCCACCGTTCACCCTATCTATGCCTTTCATAATTCTATACACCTCTATTAAGTCTCCCCTCATCCTCCGTCTTTCCAGGGAGAACAACCCCAGTTTACCCAATCTCTCCTCATAACTGAGCCCCTCCATACCAGGCTACATCCTGGTAAACCTCCTCTGTACTCTCTCTAAAGCCTCCATGTCTTTCTGGTAGTGTGGCGACCAGAACTGGACGCAGTATTCCAAATGCGGCCGAACCAAAGTTCTATACATCTGCAACATCAGATCCCAACTTTTATACTCTATGCCCCGTCCTATAAAGGCAAGCATGCCATATGCCTTCTTCACCACCTTCTCCACCTGTGACGTCACCTTCAAGGATCTGTGGACTTGCACACCCAGGTCCTTCTGCGTATCTACACCCTTTATGGTTCTGCCATTTATCGTATAGTTCCTCCCTACATTATTTTTACCAAAATGCATCACTTCGCATTTATCAGGATTGAACTCCATCTGCCATTTCTTTGCCCAGATTTCCAGCCTATCAATATCCTTTTGTAGCTTCTGACAATGCTCCTCACTATCTGCAAGTCCTGCCAATTTTGTGTCGTCCGCAAACTTACTGATCACCCCAGTTACACCTTCTTCCAGATCGTTTATATAAATCACAAACAGCAGAGGTCCCAATACAGAGCCCTGCGGAACACCACTAGTCACAGGCCTCCAGCCGGAAAAAGACCCTTCCACTACCACCCTCTGTCTTCTGTGACCAAGTCAGTTCTCCACCCATCTAGCCACCTCCCCCTTTATCCCATGAGATCCAACCTTTTTCACCAGCCTACCATAGAATCATAGAATCATAGAAACCCTACAGTGCAGAAGGAGGCCATTCGGCCCATCGAGTCTGCACCAACCACAATCCCACCCAGGCCCTACCCCCACATATTTTTACCCACTAATCCCTCTAACCTACGCATCTCAGGACTCTAAGGGGCAATTTTTAACCTGGCCAATCAACCTAACCCGCACATCTTTGGACTGTGGGAGGAAACCGGAGCACCCGGAGGAAACCCACGCAGACACGAGGAGAATGTGCAAACTCCACACAGACAGCGACTCGAGCCGGGAATCGAACCCAGGAACCTGGAGCTGTGAAGCAGCAGTGCTAACCACTGTGCTACCGTGCCGCCCATGAGGGACTTTGTCAAACGCTTTACTAAAGTCCATATAGACGACATCCATGGCCCTTCCCTCGTCAACCATTCTTGTCACTTCTTCAAAAAACTCCACCAGGTTAGTGAGGCATGACCTCCCTCTCACAAAACCATGCTGACTATCGTTAATGAGTTTATTCCTTTCTAAATGCGCATACATCCTATCTCTAAGAATCTTGTCCAACAACTTCCCCACCACGGACGTCAAGCTCACCGGCCTATAATTACCCGGGTTATCCTTCCTACCCTTCCCATACCCTGTGCGTATGGGAAGTGAATCTCTTCCCATACGCACAGCAGATGAACGGCCTCTGCCCAGTGTGAACTCACCAGTGTCTCTGCAGGGTAGATGACCGTGTGAATCCACTCCCATAAACCTAACGGTCTCTCCCCAGTGTGAACTCTCTGATGATCCCATCGGGTGGATGACCTAAATCTCTTTGTACAGTGTGAACAGCTGAACAGTCTCTCCCCAGTGTGAATGCGCGGATGGGAGACCAGTTCCCAAGTGCTTTTTAAGCCACTCCCACAGTCAGAGCAGCTGAACGGTCTCTCCTCAGTGTGAACATGCTGGTGGATCATCAGTCCCTGAGAGCTTTTGAATCCACTCCCACAGTCAGAGCATTTAATGGATCTCTCCTCGATGTGAAGACACTGATGCATCAGCCGGTGGATGACTAAAGAAATTCCTTCCAATATGCAGAGCAGGTGAATGGTCTCTCCCTGGTGTGAACTCACTGGTATCTCTGTGGATGATCTTCTAATTCTCTTTGAGCAGTGAGAGCAGCTGAACAGTCTCACCTCAGTGTGAATGCGCTCGTGGTCTTTCAGATCCACTCACTTTTGAAGCCGCTCCCATGGTCAGAGCATTTAAGAGGTTTCATTGCTGTGTCTGCTTTTGTGTCTCAGTAGGTGAGACGAATGAGTGAATCCCTTCCCACACACAGTTGGTGAATGGCTTCTCCCCAGTGTGAACTCGCTGGTGTACAAGCAGGTGGGATGACCTTCCAAATTTCTTTGTGCAGTGAGAGCAGCTGAACGGTCTCTCCTCAGAGTGAATGTGCTGGTGGGACA
The DNA here is from genome assembly GCF_964213995.1 of Mustelus asterias. Classification (NCBI taxonomy): domain Eukaryota; kingdom Metazoa; phylum Chordata; class Chondrichthyes; order Carcharhiniformes; family Triakidae; genus Mustelus; species Mustelus asterias. The sequence continues at coordinate 54,477,771 of NC_135812.1, read as the reverse complement.
CCAGTTCTCCAGAGTTTTTGAAGCCACTACGACAGACAGAGCATTTAAAGGGTCTGTCAGTGGTGTGCGTGAAATTGTGTTTCAGCAGGTGGGGGTGACTGAGTGAATCCCTTCTCACACACGCAGCAGGTGAATGGTCCCTCCCCAGTGTGACTGGGGTTGTTCTCCCTGGAAAGACGGAGGATGAGGGGAGACTTAATAGAGGTGTATAAAATTATGAAGGGCATAGATAGGGTGAACGGTGGGAAGCTTTTCCCCAGGTCGGTGGTGACGTTCACGAGGGGTCATAGGTTCAAGGTGAAGGGGGGGAGGTTTAACACAGATATCAGAAGGACATATTTTACACAGAGGGTGGTGAGGGCCTGGAATGCGCTGCCAGGCAAGGTGGTGGAGGCGGACACACTGGGAATATTTAAGACTTATCTAGATAGCCACATAAACGGAGTGGGAATGGAGGGATACAAAAGAATGGTCTAGTTTGGACCAGGGAGCGGCACGGGCTTGGAGGGCCGAAGGGCCTGTTCCTGTGCTGTATTGTTCTTTGTTGTTTGTTTTTGTTGTGACTGCATTGATAAATTTCTAGCTCAAAAAGCAACCTGAATCCTTTTTCAAAATCCCCACATTTCTCCAGTTTCTCTTTGGTGCAGCTGTCCTTCTGTCTCTCCAGGTTTGATGATCTGTTGAAATCTCGTCCACACACAGAACATGGGTACAGTTTATCCCTGCTGTGAGTACTGCAATTTTTTTTTCAGGCTGTGTAACTGGTTAGAGCTCTTTCCACAGTCAGTGCAATGTCACTCAGTGGTGTGTGTGTCTTGGTGCTTTTCCAGTCACACTGATGTTTAAAGTCTTCTGAAGCAGACAGAAGAGAGAAACATTTCCCATTCCTGATTCAAAGGCCGAAGATATTCACATCCCAACAAATTGAGTGACTGTCAGCTCTTGATGTGATGTTTGACTTGAGATTTATGTCTGTAAATTCTCACTTTCTGATATCCTGTAAAACGAATTTGTAAAAGCTATTATTGTCAGTACAGGATAGAAATTCAGAACAATTTTAGTTGCTATGGAACATTTTTTGCTCTCTTGTTTCCCAGAAGCTGTAAATCTCCATCCCACACACTGTCCCTCCATTCTCACTCTGCTGTATCTAATATTCACCCTCCCAATTCTCCTGAAGGTGCTGATTAAGGCTGATTGACAGATCCATGCTCACTGCTTCCTGTCCTGGACACAGAGCTGAAAATCTCACGCAGGCGGCCAGGCAGATCTATGGCCATATGACTGGACTAGAAATGTGTGGAATATACAGATTAGATTCACTTCCTTACCCTTCAGTTGCTGCAAGTCCCCAATTTCCCCCAGAATGAGAATAGAAATGGAAAGGGGGAGACACTGATTTCCTCCCAGATGTTGCCCAGAGGAGGGAGTTTTAGCCTGAAGCTGATTGACCAACTTGCGATTGTGACATCACAATGCCGTATGCCTGAATCAGCCAACAGGAATCACTCTGCTCCGCGGTGACGTCTCCGTGTTCCAGTGCGCAGGCCCGGCGCGCGGACACGGGAGCCCCGCCCCCACCCATTATTCCCCTCTCCCGCCCCTCCCCAAGACGAGGTTTCCAGGCAACAGGCTGGCGGCTGCCGCCAGACCGAGAAGCCGCTCAGTGAGTCCCCTGCCCGGGACTGCGCATGTCCAAGGGAGGGGGAAGCCTGCGCATGTGCGGAGGAGACCCGACCTTCATACTGAGATGTTGACCAATGGGAAGAGTGAGAGGACCGGAAGGACTCTGTTTCTCCAACCAATCAGAGTGCAGGCTTTGTGTGAATGAAGATTGAGCTTCAGACAGACTCAGACTCCCTCCTGTCGCCAACATCTGTGAGTAAAACACTTTCTTTCCTCCCCCTTTTCCAGCTCTTTTCTCATTCTGGGGGAAATTGGGGACTGAAGAGAAAGGAAGTGAATCCAGTCTGTATATTACACGCATTTTTAGCCCAGTCATATAGACATATATCCGTCTGGCCGCCTGCATGGAGATTTTCAGCTGTGTCCAGCAGTGAGCATGGATCTGTCAATCAGCCTCAATCAGCACCTTCAGGAGAATTGGGAGGGTGAATATTAGCTAAAACAGAGTGAGAATAGAGGGAGAGTGTGTGGGATGGAGATTTACAGCTTTTGGGGAATGAGAGAGGAAAGAGTGTTCCATCAAAACTAGAATTGCCTGTTCTGAAATTCTATCCTGTATTGACAGTCATTGTTTTTGTAAACTTTTCCAGGATATCAGAAGGTGAGAATTAACAGACAGAAATCTCATGTCCAGATATCCCTTGGGACCTGAGTATAATTGGCATTTGTATCTAGAAGAAAAATTGTTTGCCAAATCTTTCACCTTCAAAATATTTTAACATCAATGTGACTGGAAAAGCACCAAGATGCAGATACACACCCGAGTTGAGAGTGTTCCAGTGCACAAACTATGGAAAGAACTTTACAGTTACCCAGCCTGAAAAAAAAATCCATCCACAGCAGGGAGAAACTGTACATGTGTTGTGTGTGTAGACAAGGCTTCAAGTGATTGTCCGATCTTAAGAGATCCAAGAAGATCTAAAACATGAAGAAACCATGGAAATGTGGGGAATGTGGGAAGGGATACAGATTCCCATCAGAGCTGGAAGTTCATCGACGTAGTCACACGGGGGAAAGGCCATTCACCTGCTCTCAGTGTGGGAAGGGATTCAGTCATTCATCCATTCTGCAGACACATCGGCGAGTTCACACTGGGGAGAGACCATTCACCTGCTGTGTGTGTGGGAAGGGATTCAGTGAATCATCCAACTTGCAGACACACCAGCGAGTTCATACAGGGGAGAAACCATTTACCTGTTCTCAATGCAGGATGGGATTCACTCAGCTATCCCACATGTTGAGACACCAGCGAATTCACACTGGGAAAAAAACGTTCTCCTGCTCTGAATGTGGGAAGGGATTCAGTGATTCAAATGATCTGCAGATGCATCAGCGAGTTCACACTGGGGAGAGCCCATTCACCTGCTCTGTGTGTGGGAAAGGATTTACTCGGTCATCCATTCTCCTGACACACCAGCGAGTGCACTCAAGTGAGAAGCCATTCACTTGCTCTGTGTGTGGGAAGGGATTCACCCAGTCATCTCACCTTGTAGCACACCATAGAGTTCACACTGGGGAGAGGCCCTTCTCCTGCTCTGAGTGTGGGAAGGGATTCACTCAGTTGGCCAGCTTACTGAGACACCAGCGCATTCACACCAATGAGAGACTTTTAAAATGATTGTGGTGGAATCTTTCAAAACTGTACTGTTCTCATGGTCCACCACCGCATTCACACTGAGGAGGGACCGTTCAGCTGCTCTCACTGCACAAAGAGTTTTGAAACATCACCCTGCTTTCAGATCCACCAGCAAATTCACACCGGGGAGAGGCCCTTCACCTGTCCCATCTGTGGGAAGAGATTCAATGCTGCATCTAACCTGAGGACACAATGGCAAGTTCACACTGGAGAGAGGCTGTTCTCCTGCTCTAAGTGTGGGAAAGAATTCACTCTGTTATGGAACCTGCAGAGACACCAGTGACTTCACAAATAACTACGGTATGGGGTATTTTTCAAATGAACAAAACTTCGGGGTCAGCCATTCCCTCGTTCATTCCTTCCGGGAATACCTTGATCCAAATTGACCTACCAGGTTTAAACTGAGAATGTGTATAAGGTAGATTGAGAAGAGGAAAGGGTTAAAATTGGGATGCGTAACTAGGAATCAGTTGAGGGATAAACTGGTTATGGAAAGGGCCTGAGGCGAGGACGACAAGGCTCACCGAAACTAATGATCACGTTAAACAGGTAACTAACAGGTAATTGTGGTTCTGGCTTCAGAGGGCAGGACCTTATCGATTGGCCTTTTGTTCTTGAAAATAATCTAATCAGAAACTTTAATCGCCATGTCCTTATGTGGCTATCGCCTTTCGTTCTTGAAAATAATCTAATCAAAATGTAACAATACAGCTATGCCCTTATTGGCTAACAGAAGTATGTGGATGTATCTCCGTCGTGTATAACTGAAACTGTTTTGTAAGCCAGACAGAGACTCACAAACCCATGCTTGATGCGCATGGTCTAGCGATCTTTCCTCCGATGCAATGAAGAAGGTTTGCAGAGAAACCTGTGTCTCATCAGTTTTTGATCCGACTTCTGAAAGCGAATTCCACAAAACTTGGACAAAAGCTTAGAAATTAACTGTTCCCTGGTGCATTCTCCATTTGCAAAAACTTGTTCAATGTTACTTATGGTAAACTCGCAGTAAAGCATATTTGAACAGCGGTCAAAACCAATTTACAGAAACAGCTCCCTTCACCACAACTGATAAGAAATGCACACACCTGTAAAATGGGACTTGGTTGTTCTTGCACACAAGCTACAACACAAGCCCAGATAAGTCAAACTGCAAAACAGAGAAATGCTGAGCCCCAAGTTTTATTATTTTACTGGAAGCAGCATCTTGATGGAGCAACATTCACCGACAAGAACGTTCCGGAGAGTCTGGTTTTCAGGGATTAATTTAATATAACATTTCCTAGAAATTGATTGGTGACCCTCATTGTAATAGATTGTCCTTTCGCCCAGTATTGGATACGAAGTAGGAGTGGTCTATTATTGATCAAATTAACAAAATTAACCATTAATTCTACAAGCCCAAAATTCTGTCTAAGCATCTCAACCCAAACTTGAATCTTAAGATTCATTGGATTCTCACAGATTGGCCTCAGACCTGTTCTGAATATCACATTCTTGGAGATTGAGGTAAAATTACTTTAATGTTTGATGGGTATCTTTTTTTCTCTTAGAAATCTTATGATTGTGACAAAGAAAGTTTGAATTTTGGATTCTCTTACAGTAATAAGAGCTCAAGGCGGCACGGTGGCACAATGGTCAGCACTGCTACCTCATATCGCCAGGGACCTGAGTTCGATTTCTGGCTTGGGTCACTGTCTGTGTGGAGTTTGCGCGTTCTCTCCGTGTCTGCGTGGGTTTCCTCTGGGTGCTTTGGTTTTCTCCCACAGTCCGAAAGACATGTTGGTTAGGTGCATTGACATGCTAAATTCTCCCTCAGTGCATCCGAATAGGCGCCGGAATGTGGCAACTGGGGGATTTTCACAGTAACTTTATTGCAGTGTTAATGTAAACCTACTTGTGACACTAATAAATAAACTTTGTTATCTCCTTTCTGGATTTATTTTGCTTTGCGAATTATACTTTTTGTATAACCACCCTATCACTTGCTTCCTTAGTGCAATAAATTTGTGTGTATACTTCAAACTTAAATAGTCTCCCAAGGTCTTCTGTGTGAAACACTCAGTGAACCCAACTATTCCTTTGTTGCTGGGAAATATTTACTGTGGATTCGACCCATATCTTTATGATATCCGGGACAATTAACAATCTCACTAAAATATAACTGAAATTTAGACAGTGGGGAAACAAATTAAACTGTGGACTTTCTTCCTTTGGCTTGCTGGGGAATGGGGAATGTTGGATTCAGTGGATTCAGTTGATCCAGTTACGTGTCCTTGAGTCTAGCTCCCTCTGGCGGAGGTTGAGGGAAATGAATCGAGGGCTACATCTGATCTTGTTCACTCCAAATACAGAGATAGGGTTGGAAAACACCACAACTTATCACCCCTGTGTTCTCTGACCTACAGTGACTCCTGGATGGGCAACGCCTCCATTTAAAAATTCTCATCCCTGTTTTCAAATCCCTCCGTGGCCTCGCCCCTCCCTGGGCAGGATTTTTGGTAAGAAGTCTCACAACACCAGGTTAAAGTCCAACAGGTTTATTTGGTAGCAAATACCATTGTATTGCTATGGTATTTGCTACCAAATAAACCTGTTGGACTTTAACCTGGTGTTGTGAGACTTCTTACTGTGTTCACCCCAGTCCAACGCCGGCATCTCCACATCAGGATTTTTGGGCCACGCTCAGCCCAAACCCAGAAAATCCCATCCGAGGTCAACTGGACCTTTGCATGGTCCACCCCCATCCCCGCCAGCTACGATTCCTGTGGCGAGTGGATGGGAACATTCCGGTGCCTATATCCATAATCATGGAATCCCTGCAGTGCAGAATGAGGCCATTTGGCCCATCAAGTCTACACTGACCCACTTTTTTATCTTACCCAGATCCTATCCCAGTAACCCAACGTATTTGTCCAGCTAATTCCCCTAACCTGCACTAGACAATTTAACATGGTCAAACCACCTAACTCACACATCTTTGGACAGTTGGAGGAAACCCACAGTCACAGGGAGAATGTGCCAACTCCACACAAACAATCACCCAAGGCCAGAATTAAACCCGGGTCCCTGGCACTCTGAGGCAGCAGTGGTAACCACTGTGCCACCATGCTGCCCCATCTTCGTAATCTTCGGCATCTCCACAACCATCCAGGATCTGTGCTTCTCACACTCCCGCCTCTTGAATGTCCCCTGACTTTAATCACTTTGTGGAGATGCCGGCGTTGGACTGGGGTGAACACAGTAAGAAGTCTCACAACACCAGGTTAAAGTCCAACAGGTTTATTACCAAATAAACCTGTTGGACTTTAACCTGGTGTTGTGAGACTTCTACTTTAATCACTTTACCATTGGCAGACATGCCTTCAGCTGCCTGGGCCCCAAGCTCTGAAATTCCCTCCCTGAGCCACTCTCTGCCTCTCTACCTCATTTTCCTCCTTTGAGACTCTAATTAAAACCTTCCCGTGTGACCTGGTGTTTGGTTGTCTGATCGGTTGCCTCCTTCTGTGTGTCGGAGTCAGACTTTGTTTCCCAAAGCTCCTGTGAGACTCCTTGGAAAGTTTGATGACATTAAAGCCCCTTTCAAAATCCAAATCATTGTTCTGTACATCAGAACTTGGAATCACTGGAACTGATTTCTCCAAACAGATGGTGGCAGCCCCAATCTCCAAACTCTTCTCAGCCACAATTCCAACATTCCAATTTCCGCCTTGTTTTGTGAATCAAAATGAGAAATTGAACACTCATTGTCTTCCCTCAGCACCATTGTTGATGCTCATTCTCATTGATACCATCGTGCTCAAGTCTCCCTGCTGGTCAATAAAGTGAAGCAGCTTCAACAATACAGAGATAAGGGCACAAGTAGAAGCCGACCCACCCGGAGCTTCATCACCCAGAAAACCAATTTGGAACCACAAAAGCTCAGCAGAACTGTCACCCAGACCCTAACCTAACACATACCGTTCACAGAGAAAGAGAGTGAGGCCTTTATCCAAGGGTGCATAACAGTCTGAATGGGAGCTCTCTCCATTCGTCCATCAGGAGTCTGGTTTATTGGGGCGGGGGGGGGGGGGGGGGGGGGGGGGTGCGGTGGAGTAGAGAGAGAGAGAGAAAAAAACAGTTTGTCCAGGACAGGTCTGAGCTGGAAGCTGACAATGGATAATAGTCAAGACTGGGAACTCTGCTCACTCGAGCTTAGAGATGCTGAATCCTGGCTGACACCATTCAGTTGAGTGGAGTCCAGAGGTTGAGTTGGGAGTCTTTTGATCAGCAGAATTTGCTGAGGGACATGCTGGGCCATTGAGGCTTTTATTGGAACATTGCTTTCAGATTGCTGAAGGAACCTGGTAATCTGAACTGAAACATGCAGGATTTGGAAGAGGATGAATCTTCCAAATAACATTTTATTGAAGACACTCAAAGAAGCAGAAAAAAACAATTTTATCACAAAGTTCTGGTGTGTTACCGTGAAATATATCATTAAAAATATTTGACTGTATCGGTGATATTGAAGCAAGCACCAAGGGCTGGAGGGAAGGGGGATTCAGAGCTGCACAGTGGGACCTCTGCCCGGTGCTTGTGAACTGCGCTCCCTTGTGTGTACTCATTGGTGCTTCTGCAAGTTTATTTAAAGAGTGAATCCCTTTCCACACACACAGCAGGTCATCCAGCCACACTTCAGAAAGTGCTTCATTGGCAGTGAAACACTGAGACGCCCTGAGGTGGTGAAAAAGGCACTATATAAATGTAGGTTTCTTTTTTGTATCTATCCTTACAGGCAGAGTGTCCAGCAGGAACCTGCTGACTGGGGAGAGGTAGGAACTCCCAGTGTGGACAGAGGCTGATTCCCTTCAGAGGCCACTGAATACATTATGGGAACTGGCCATTTAAAGAGTGGAGCCTTGAAATGTTAATTCAAGGGTTAAAAGTGGGATTTGTGAATGATCTTGGGCTTTGGAAGTTGGACTGTGGCAGGGGAGGTACTGAGTGCCCCTGAGGCAGGATTTTGGGAAATCTCTGTTGCTTCAGGAACCTGAGGAAGATTCCCATTTCTATCTGTGGTGGTTGCCCAATTGAGATGGTGAAAGTCGCTCATGTATATCATCAGTTTTCCTTTTCGATTAAATAAACATTGATATTAATTGCTGTCTCAGAGTCTTGTCTTACCTGATGGTGAAGTCTCTTTCGAATTAAAATCCTTTCAAGAATCAATTTGGAATTGAGGAACTGAACACTTGTAACCAGATTAAACCCAGTCTAAATGTTATTTACATACCCTTTAAAACTGACAGAGGACAGAATGATACCAGAACTGAGAGAGTTTAAGTCACAGGACAGACTGAACAGGGTTGGGATATTTTCTAGAAAAGAGAAGGCTGAAGACTGACAATTCTACTTGTCACAGAAAATCCTTCTTCATCTCAAACTATAAATCTCTGTCCTTCCCCCTATTGATTGTAACACTAATTCATCCTCCTCTTGCTTTTTTCCCCAATTCTCCTCCCCTGAAGGTGCTAACTCTGGGTTTCAGTTTCACACTCACCTATTGCCCTTCAAAGCAAAGAGTGGGGGTAAATGGGTGTTTTTCTGGTTGGCAATCAGTGACTAGTGGTGTGCCTCAGGGATCAGTGGTGGGACCACAATTGTTGACGATTTACATAGATGATTTGGAGTTGGGGACCAAGTGTAGTGTGGAGTCTGCACTTTCTCCCCGTGCCCGTGTGGGTTTCCTCTGGGTGCTCCAGTTTTCTCCCACAGTCCAAAGATGTGCAGGTTAGATGGATTGGCCATGCTAAATTGCTCCTTAGTGTCCAAAGATGACAGGGAGGCTATGGCAGGTGAGAACCTAGAAACTATCATTATCACGAAAGAGTTAGTGTTGGGCAAGTTAATGGGGCTAAAGGTAGACAAGTCTCCTGATCCTGATGGAATGCATCCCAGGGTACTAAAAGAGATGGCGGGAGAAATAGCAAATGCACTAGTGGTAATTTACCAAAATTTGCTGGACTCTGGGTCTTTCCCGCAGATTGGAAAATAGCAAATGGGACGCCACTGTTTAAAAAAGGAGGTAGACAAAAGGCAGGTAACTATAGGCCGGTTAGCTTAACTTCTGTAGCAGGGAAAATGCTTGAATCTATCATCAAGGAACAAATAGCGAGACATCTGGATATAAATTGTCCCATTGGTAAGACGCAGCATGGGTTCATGAAGGGAAGGTCATGTTTGACTAATTTGGTGGAATTCTTTGAGAACATTACATGTGCAGTGGACAATGGGGAACCTGTGGATGTGGTGTATCTGGATGTCCAGAAGGCATTTGACAAGGTGTCGCACCAAAGACTGCTACATAAGATAAAGGTGCATGGTGTTACGGGTAACGTATTAGCATGGATAGAGGATTGGTTAACAAACAGAAAGCAAAGAGTGGGAGTAAATGGGTGTTTTTCTGGTTGGCGATCAGTGACTAGTGGTGTGCCTCATGGATCAGTGTTGGGACCACAACTGTTTACGATTTACATAGATGATTTGGAGTCGGGGACCAAGTGTAGTGTGTCAAAATTCGCAGATGACACTAAGATGAGTGGCGGAGCAAAGTGTGCAGAGGACGCTGAAAGTCTGCAAAGGGATATAGATAATCTAATTGAGTGTGCGAGGGTCTGGCAGGTGGAGTACAATCTTGGTAAATGTGAGGTCATCCATTTTGGTAGGAATAACAGCAAAATGGACTATTATTTAAATGGTAAAAAAAATTGCAGCATGCTGCTGTGCAGAGGGACCTGAGTGTCTTTGTGCAGGATCCTCAACGAGTTGGTTTGCAGGTACAGCAGGTAATTAAGAAGGCAAATGGAATTTTGTCCTTTATTGCTAGAGGGATGGAGTTTAAAAATAGTGAGGTTATGTTGCAGCTGTATAAGGTGCTGGTGAGGCCACACCTGGAGTACTGTGTACAGTTTTGGTCTCCTTACTTGAGAAAGGATATACTGGCACTGGAGCGGGTGCAGAGGAGATTCACTGGGTTGATTTTAGGTTGAGAATGTTGGCTTATGAGGAGCTACTGAGTAAACTGGGGCTACCCGTGTTCTCCTCATGTCTGCGTGGGTTTCCTCCGGGTGCTCCAATTTCCTCCCACAGTCCAAAGATGTGCGGGTTAGGTTGATTGGCCATGCTAAAAATTGTCCCTTAGTGTCCCGGGATGCGTAGGTTTGAGGGATTAGTGGGTAAATATGTAGGGATATAGGGGTAAGGCCTAGGTGGGATTGTGGTCGGTGCAGACTCGATGGGCCAAATGGCCTCTTTCTGCACTGTAGGGATTCTATTCTATGAATTATGAAGGGAATAGATAAGATAGAAGCAGGGAAGTTGTTTCCACTGGCCGGTGAAACTAGAACAAGGGGGCATGGCCTCAAAATAAGGGGAAGCAGATTTAGGACTGAGTTGAGGAGGAACTTCTTCACACAAAGGGTTGTGAATCTGTGGAATTCCCTGCCCAGTGAAGCAGTTGAGGTTACCACATTAAATGTTTTTAAGGCGAGGATAGATACAGTTTTTGGAACAGTAAAGGAATTAAGGGTTATGGTGAGTGGGCAGGTAAGTGGAGCTGAGTCCATGAAAAGATCAGCTATGATCTTATTGAATGGCAGAGCAGGCTCGAGGGGCCGGATGGCCTACTCCTGCTCCTAGTTCTTATGTTCCCAATATGTCACCCAGAAGTCTAAATCTTTCCACCTGAAAGTTAACAAACTGTTTTGCTGAGAGGAGTCCCAATCCAATCCAGTGACTCCCCACATAGAATCATAGAAATCATAGAAACCCTACAGTGCAGAAGGAGGCCATTTGGCCCATCGAGTCTGCACCGACCACAATCCCACCCAGGCCCTACCCCCACATATTTACCCGCTAATCCCTCTAACCTATGTATCCCAGGACTCTAAGGGACAATTTTTAACCTGGCCAATCAACCTAACCCGCACATCTTTGGACTGTGGGAGGAAACCGGAGTACCCGGAGGAAACCCACGCAGACACGAGGAGAATGTGCAAACTCCACACAGACAGTGACCCGAGCCGGGAATCGAACCCGGGACCCTGGAGCTGTGAAGCAGCAGTGCTAACCACTGTGCTACCGTGCCGCCCATGTATGTACTTTGTGACAGGGTGGGGTCACTGCGCCTGTCCACCAACCCGTCCATTCCAGTCCCAGGAGTTTGGAGACCGGACTCCGGGTGAATAATGGCGGCCACTGCCCCCACAATGCCCCGCGCTCGGGAAACTGCTCTATCCGCTGCGCGGGTGGGAGGCCTGGCACTGCGCATGTCCAGGGGAGAGGGAAAGCAGCGTGTGTGCGGTGGAGAGCCCAACCCCTGATCTTCATGCTGAGGTGATGACCAATGGCAAGAGTGGGAGGACCGGAAGGACTCTGCTCCTCCAGTCAATCAGAGCTCCCCCATTGTCTAAATGCGGAAGTTAGACAATGAGCTTGTTCACCTGCTCATTCCTGTCCAGCAAAGCTGCTACTCCTCTGTCTCTGAATGAAGATTGAGTTTCATACAGACTCAAACTTCCTCCCGTCTCCAACATCAGAGAGGTTGTTTCTGTAGTGAAGTGAATATCACATTTGCCTGACATGCGAAAGGTCCCCTGCTCAGAACGGGGCAGAAACTTTGACTTGTTTGTACCACCTTTTTCAATCGTTTGTGAGTAACACACTGTGTTATAGAGCTTTTTGCTATTGTTCTCAGCTTCCTGTGGGAGGGAGGGAGGGAGGGAGGGGGCAGGAAGGTGAGCTGTTGCCTGCCTGCCTGCTTGCCGCCCGGCCTGCCTGTTGTCTGGCCTGCCTGTCTGGCCTGCTGTCTGGCCTGCGTGCCTGCCTGCCGTCTGGCCTGCGTGCCTGCCTGCCGTCTGGCCTGTTTGCTGGCCTGCCATTCAGCCTACCTGCCTGCCTGCTTGCCTGCCGTCCGACCTCTGGACGGTGCACTCTCCCTGGAGGAGATCCCTGCCGGAGATCTTGGGGGTCAAGGAGCTGGTGCCAGGCCGGTTGCTGCAATTGACGGTCCGTGAGGGGGGCGTGGTCATTCACTTGCTGAATGTCTACGCCCCAACCGGCGGACCGCGGCAAACGACTTTCTACGAGAAAGTGTCCGCTCATCTTGACACCATCGCGGGGGGGCGAATGCATTATCCCCGGGGGAGATTTCAACTGTACCCTCAAGGCACGAGACCGCACCGGCCCCTGGCTGCGTACCCCGGCGATGGTGAAGCTGCGGGACCTGCTCGGGACCCACGACTTGGTGGACGTCTGGAGACATCTCCATCCTGGCTCCAGAGCTTTCACTTACATGAGGCCTGGAACCGGAGCGTCCAGACTCGACCGCCTTTACATTTTGAGGGTGAACGTGTCCGGCGTGTCTTCGGCCTCCGTGCGGCTGGTGTCGTGCACGGACCACAGCCTGGTGTGGGCGGACTTTGTTCCATCTCGTGTCCAGCGGGGGTCCACGTACTGGCACTTTAACAACACGTTGCTGGAGGACGAGCACTTCCTGGACTTGTTCCGTCGATTCTAGGCCGGCTGGAGAGAGAAGCGGGGAGGCTTCCCCTCCTTGAGGCTCTGGTGGGATGTGGGCAAGACTCACGTCCGTACCTTCTGTCAGGGGTACGCGCGGGGGTCGACAAAGAGGTGGAAATCCAGGCTCGAAGAGTTGGAGAAGGAGGTGCTCGACCTGGAGGCATGTCTCAGTCAGCCCGACGCAGACCCAGCCCTGCGGCTGGAGTACAGGGAGAAGAAGGGTGCGCTGCGGGACCTGCACCTTGTCAGGTCTCGCGGTGCGTACGTGAGGTCACGGCTCCAGTTCCGGGTGGACTTGGACCACGGCTTCCCCTTCTTCTACTCGCTGGAAAAAGGGCGGGCTAACCATCAGCAGCTCCTTACGCTGCTGGCCGACGACGGTTCCCCCGTCTCGGATCCGGAGCGCATCCGGGCCATTGCCCAGGATTATTACACCTCCCTCTTCTCTCCGGATCCGTCCAGCAAGGATGCCCGCAGAGTTCTGTGGGAAGACCTGCCGCAGGTCAGCCCGGAGGGCGTCGGCAGGCTTGAGGCCCCTACCACCATGGCTGAGCTGACCGGCGCCCTCAATGGCCTCAGTCGGGGCAAGGCCCCGGGGCTGGACAGGCTGACAGTAGAGTTCTTCAGGGCATTCTGGGGCGTCCTGGGGAGCGACTACGCGCCCGGTCTCCCTCCTCAGCACGGATTATAAAATCTTTGCCAGGGCTATGGCTTCGCGCCTTGGATCCGTGCTGGACCACATGATCCACCCTGACCAGTCCGACACGGTCCCGGGCCGTTGTATTCATGATAATCTCCACCTTGTCCGGGACCTAATCCATCATTCCCAGAGGGCTGGTCTGTCGAACGCCTTCTTGTCATTAGATCAGGAGAAGGCGTTCGACAGGGTGGAGCACGAGTATTTACTTGGAACTCTGCGGGCATTAGGATTCTGGGTGCATTTTGTCGCCCGGATCCGATTACTTACTCTGCCGCAGAGTGTCTAATTAAGGTTAACTGGTCCCTGACGTTGCTCCTTCGCTTTGGGAGAGGAGTACGGCAGGGCTGCCCCTTGTCCGGCCAACTGTATTCCGTATGCGTGGAGCCATTCCTGCGCCTCTTGCGGAGGAGGTTGTCGGGTTTGACTCTGCGCGGCCCGGACGTAGGGGTGGTCCTGTCAGCTTACGCCGATGACGTGCTCCTCATGTTCACGGACCCGGCTGACCTGCAGAGGATGCGAGAATGCCAGGCGGTGTACTCCGCCGCGTCCTCCGCCAGGATCAACTGGGCCAAGTGCTCCGGACTCCTGGTCGGTCCGCGGAAGACGGACCCCCTTCCGGAGGAGCTCAGGCCTTTCACCTGGAGCAGGCCCAACCTCCTCTACTTGGGGGCCCATCTCTGCCCAGCCGAGGAATTCTGGACGGCGAACTGGCGGGAGCTGGAGGCCAAAGTCTCCGCCCGCCTGAATCGCTGGACAGGACTGCTCCGAGTGCTGTCCTACGCGAGTTCGCGTCATAAACCAGCTGCTCACCTCCATGGTGTGGTACCGGCTGGTCCCTTTGACCCCCCCCCCGCCGGCTTTGTCGCCAATACCCAGAGAACACTCGTGCGGTTCTTCTGGGACAATCGACTGCACTGGGTCCATGCTGCGGTTCTGCATCTCCCGCTTGAGGAGGGCGGGCAAGATCTGGTGTGCCTCCGCACTCAGATAGCGACCTTCCGCCTCCAGGCCCTGCAGAGGTACCTTTACGTTGAGCCCCCTCCACGATGGTGTGCCATGGCGACGTATTTCTTCCGCCAATGGCACGGCCTGAATTATGACGTGCAGCTCCTGCATATCAATCTGGGGCGTGTTTCGACCACCCTGCAGGAGTTGCCCGTCTTTTACCAGGACCTCCTCACTGTCTGGAAAACGGTCGCCTCGTGACGCAGCTCTCCCCCGTCAGGAGTAGTGGCTCTCGTGCGAGAGCCGCTGCTCAGGAATCTGCTCCTCGAGCCGAATGACTTCAGCTGGCTGGCAGAGAGGGGGGCTGTGGACGCCGGGGTGACCAGGATCGGGGATGTGCTGGATGGCGGAGGGGCGGGCTGGATGTGCCCCCACGTGCTGGCTGAGCGTGCGGGGGTGTCCGTCCGGCATGCGGCCAAAGCCATCCAAGACCTTAGGACGGTCGTGCTCGGCCCCGAAAGTGCACGCGGTTTCTCGGCAGCGCAGGTGTGCGGTGGGATCCTGCCCGAGCGTTCCCCTGGTCGGACGGAATTCCACATTGGCCCAAAGCCTCAGCCCCCCTCCTCGGGTGAGGTGCCCCACAGCATGAGCCGCCTCGCGGAAATGTCCTCCGTGCCTTTTTCTACCGCGCGGAGGTGTTTCCTGTGCGGGCTGCTGCTGCACACCTTCCATCACTGCCTCCTCGCCTGTCGCCCGGATACACCTTGGCGGGCCTTGTTGCCGTTGGGCAGCGGAGGTCCCCGCTGGAGGTCCCTCTACGGAGGGATCTCCCCCAATTACATCGGGGACCTGGGGTAGAGGGTGATGCATGCAGCAGTTCCGCACAACCGTAGGATTCAGTGGTTCACGGGCTCCCAAGCTTGCCCCTTCTGTGGCCTTGTGGAGTCCATGGACCCTGTCTATGTTTTGTGTCTTAGGCTGCACTTCCTTTTTGTTTTCCTCAAAAACCTTTTATTGATGTTCTGTTTGCACTTCAGTCCCACGCTCCTGAGCTACGGACACCCGGTGCGGAGAGGGGAGGGTCGGGATGGCGACCTCCTCGTGAACCTGCTCCTGGGCCTGGCGAAACGCGCCATTTACCGGTCCAGGCAGCAGGCGATCGAGGGGGTCGTCCATCCTGACTGTCTGCCCCTCTACTGCAGCTACGTTCGCGGCCGGGTGTCCCTGGAGAGGGAGCATGCGGTGTCCACGGGCACGGTTGATGCCTTCCGCGCACGTTGGGCACCGCAGGGGTTGGAGTGCGTTATTGACCCTAATAATCACATTTTAATTTGATGTTTTTAAGTTTCCTTTGTACTTTGATTTTTGTTCGGGCTGTTCCCCCTCTTTTTGGGGAGCTGCCCCTTTTACTTTGTCCTGATTTAACTTGAGTTTGTTTATTTGGTTTGACCTTAAAAGAGGCCAACATCTGTGAGTAAGACACTATCTTTCTCCTTCCTAAGCCTCCTGGGAGTTGTGTTCACAAACAGGGCATATATAGGCACAAACTCAATTTACAAGATAATGGTTGGAATGACTCACATTCCAACCATTATTTTGTAAATTGAGTTTGTGTCTTTATATGTCCTGTTTGTGAACACAACTCCCACTCACCTGATGAAGGGGCAGCGCTCCGAAAGCTTGTGGCTTGTGCTACCAAATAAACCTGTTGGACTTTAACCTGGTGTTGTGAGACTTCTTACTGGAATTAATGCCATTAATGCTGAGGAGGGAAATGTTTGCTTTTGTTGGACACATTTTTATTGTAGCAGTTATTTAAAGTCAAATCGGTCCTGTCTATTGATAATTTGTTTGTTGCAGTTTTAAAAAGTCAAACCTCGTCCTTTAGTTTATTCCATTGGGTTTCTTTGGGAATTTGTTTATTTTAAGATTATTGGTCTCCATGAGGATTGTAACAATAGAGACATATCTAGTGTTGTTTCAAGGTACATGTTGGATGTTTATAGTTCTCAACAAAGTACATTTATTATTATTTCTAGTTTTGTAATATAGTCCTGTAGCGACATTATATTTTTCTCGTCATAGAGTCGTTATGCTACATAAGGAGCCCATTCAGTAACTCAAGTCCATGCCGATTTTTCTGTCGAACAATTCAGTCTGACCCATTCCCACTCTGCATCCCCACTCCTCTCCTGGGGGAATCAAGAATGGGCGAGACATTTACGATGGCAATGAGGTGGAATATCTTCCCTCAGAAAGTTGTTAGTCTCTGGAATTCTCTCCAAAAACATTTGGTCTCTGCTCTAGAATGAGGGGGCAAAGGTTCACAATAGGTGTTGATCATAGAAAATCGTAGAAACCCTACAGTACAGAAAGAGGCCATTCGGCCCATCGAGTCTGCACCGACCACAATCCCACCCAGGCCCTACCCCCATATCCCTACATATTTTACCCGCTAATCCCCGCATCCCAGGACACTAAGGGGCAATTTTAGCATAGCCAATCAACCTAACCCGCACATCTTTGGACTGTGGGAGGAAACCGGAGCACCCGGAGGAAACCTACGCAGACAAGAGAATGTGCAAACTCCACACAGACAGTGACCAAGCCGGGAATCGAACCCAGGTCCCCGGAGCTGTGAAGCAGCAGTGCTAACCACTGTGCTACCATGCTGCTGATCATTTAATACATGGTTAATGAGGCTCTCTCTTCGAGGGTTGGTAGTTTTTAGAATTCACTCCCACAGAGTGCACTGGAGACTGTGCCATTGAATATATTCAAGGCTGCATTAGATAGATTTTTGATTGACAGTGGAGTTAATGCTTTTTTTATTCATTGGACATGGGTGCCGCTGGATTATTGCCCATCCCTAGTTGCCCGAGGGCAGATGAGAAGTCAACCACATTGGTGTGGCTCTGGAGTCACATGTAGGCCAGACCGGGTAAGGACACGAGGTTTCCTTCCCTAAAGGATATCAGTGAAACAGGTGGGTTTTTCCGAAAATCGACAATGGTTTTATGGTCATCAGTAGATTCTTAATTCCAGATATTATTGAATTCAAATTCCTCCATTTGCCATGGCAGGATTTAAACCCACGTCCCCAGAACATTAGCTGAGTTTCTGGATTAATAGTCTAGCGACAATACCACTAGGTCTTCACCTCCCCTTACAGGAACAGACAGAAAAATGGAGTTAAAGCCAAATCAGCCTTGATCTTATTGAATGGCTGAGAAAGCTCAGTTGGCGAAATCACTAACTCCTGATCATATTCCTTGTGATCAGGAAGCAGTGAGCATGGATCTGTCAATCAGCCTCAGTCAGCACCTTCAGGAGAATTGGGAGCAAAAATATTAGATACAGCAGAGTGAGAATGGAGGGAGAATGTGTGGGACGGAGACTTACAGATTTTGAGGAATGAGAGAGGAAAGAATGTTCCATAGAAATTCGAATTGTCTGTTCTGAATTTCTATCCTGTACAGTCAGTGATGACTTTTGTAAATTCCTTTTACAGGGTATCAAAAGGTGAGGATTTACGGACAGAAATCTCAAATCAAGGATCTGACAGGATTAAGTAATTCATCAGGACAAAAATATCATTGGCCCGTGAATCGAGAAGGAGAAATGTTTCTCTCTTCTGTCTGCTTCAGAAGATTTTAAACATCAATATGACTGAAAAAGTACAGAGACGTGCATACACACACACACACGAGTGAGAGTGTTCCAGTGCACTGAGTGTGGAAAGAGCTTTAACCAGTTACACAGCCTGAAAATACATCGCAGCATTCACAGCGGGGAGAGACTGTACCCATGTCCTGTGTATGGACGAGGCTTCAACTGATCATCAAACCTGGACAGGCACAAGGATACCTGCACCGTGGAGAAACCGTTTAAATGTAAGGACTGTGGTAAGGGATTCAATTTCCCATCCCAGCTGGAAACTCACGGACGGATTCATACTGGGGAAAGGCCATTCACCTACTCTGACTGTGGGAAGAGATTCTCAGAGACATCCAGCCTCCTGTCTCACCAACATATTCACACAGGTGAGAGGCCGTTCACCTGCTCTGACTGTGGGAGGGGATTCACTCGATCATACAAGCTGCTGACACACCAGCGACTTCACACTGATAAGAGGCCTTTTCAATGTACTGATTGTGAGAAAAGCTTCAAAAGGAAAATTTATTTGCTGACATACCAGCGGGTTCACAGCGCGGAGAGGCCATTCACCTGCTCTCAGTGTGGGAAGGGATTCATTCAGTTATCCAATCTGTTGGCACATCGAAGCATTCACACCGGGGAGAAGCCGTTCACCTGCTCTCAGTGTGGGAAGAGTTTCACTCGTTCATCTACCCTCCTGAGACACCAGCAAGTTCACGTGTGACTGTAGGGGTTGGATTCTGCTGTTATTATTGTGGGGGGAGATGGTGACGTAGTGGGAATGTCGTTGTCCTGGTAACCTGGAGGCCCAGGATACTTCTCTGGGAGACATGAGTTCATATTCCTCCACGGCCACTGGGGAGTTGAAATTCAAAGAGTAAAAATATCTGGAATATATAAAGCTGGTCTCAGTAGTGCTGACCATGAAAATATCGTCAATTGTTGTTAAAAATCCATTGGGTTCAATCATGTCCTTCTGGGAAGGAAATCTGCTGTCCTTGCCTGGCCTATGTATAACTCCAGGTCCACAGCAATGTCGTTGACTCTTAACTGCCCCTGTCAAAAATTGCCTCAAAAGTCGTTTAGTTCAAAGGCAATTAGGGATGGGTAATGAATGCCAGCCTTGCCAGCATTGTCCACATCTCATAAAAGAATAAAGAGATAACCATCCAGCCAGTATTGAACCAGGTTCATTCTGACAATGCCTCAGTCGGTCTGTCTCAGTGTTCATGACCCACGTGAGCTTCCTCCAATCCTACTTAATCTCCTCCACTTCCCCCATAAGCAGAACCTCCAATTCCTTTCTCCCTCACGTGTTCATCTATAATTTTTATTATTTATTTATTCGTTACAAGTAGGCTTACATTCACGCTGCAATGAAGTTACTGTCAAAATCCCCTAATTGCCACACTCCAGTGCCTGTTCGGGTATACTGAGGGAGAATTTAGCATTGTCAATGCACCCAACCAGCACGTCTTTTGGACTGTGGGAGGAAACTGGAACAGCCAGTGGAAACCCACACAGACACAGGGACAACATGCAGACTCCGCACATACAGTGACCCAAGCTGGAAATCAAACCCAGGCTGCTGGCACTGTGAAGCAGCAGTGCTAACCACTGTACCACCGTCATGTTCTTTGTCTCAACCATTCCCTGTGGTAGTGAGTTCCACATTCTCGCCTCTCCCCGGATAAAGGTGAATCATTTTACAAACACTCCGCCGGTGGCTTTCCAGGTGGTGGGATGGGGGACAGATTCAGTAAAGGAATGGATGGGGGACAGATTTAGAAAGGAATAAACTCATTAACGATAGTCAGCATGGTTTTGTGAGAGGGAGGTCATGCCTCACTAACCTGGTGGAGTTTTTTGAAGAAGTGACTAGAATGGTTGACGAGGGAAGGGCTGTGGATGTCGTCTATATGGACTTTAGTAAAGCGTTTGACAAAGTCCCTCATGGTAGCCTGGTGAAAAAGGTTGGATCTCATGGGATAAAGAGGGAGGTGGCTAGATGGGTGGAGAACTGGCTTGGTCACAGAAGACAGAGGTTGGTAGTGGAAGGGTCTTTTTCCGGCTGGAGGCCTGTGACTAGTGGTATTCCGCAGGGCTCTGTATTGGGACCTCTGCTGTTTGTGATTTATATAAACGATCTGGAAGAAGGTGTAACTGGGGTGATCAGTAAGTTTGCGGACGACACAAAATTGGCAGGACTTGAAGATAGTGAGGAGCATTGTCAGAAGCTACAGAAGGATATAGATAGGCTGGAAATTTGGGCAAAGAAATGACAGATGGAGTTCAATCCTGATAAATGCGAAGTGATGCATTTTGGTAGAAATAATGTAGGAAGGAGCTATATGATAAATGGCAGAACCATAAAGGGTGTAGATACGCAGAGGGACCTGGGTGTGCAAGTCCACAGATCCTTGAAGGTGACGTCACAGGTGGAGAAGGTGGTGAAGAAGGCATATGGCATACTTGCCTTTATAGGACGGGGCATAGAGTATAAAAGTTGGGGTCTGATGTTGCAGGTGTATAAAACGTTGGTTCGGCTGCATTTGGAATACTGCGTCCAGTTCTGGTCGCCACACTACCAGAAGGACGTGGAGGCTTTGGAGAGAGAGTGCAGAGGAGGTTTACCAGGATGTAGCCTGGTATGGAGGGGCTTAGTTATGAGGAGGGATTGGGTAAACTGGGGTTGTTCTCCCTGGAAAGACGGAGGATGAGGGGAGACTTAATAGAGGTGTATAAAATTATGAAAGGCATAGATAGGGTGAACGGTGGGAAGCTTTTCCCCAGGTCGGTGTGACGTTCACGAGGGTTCATAGGTTCAAGGTGAAGGGGGGGAGGTTTAACACGGAAATCAGAAGGACATATTTTACACAGAGGGTGGTGGGGGCCTGGAATGCGCTGCCAGGCAAGGTGGTGGAGGCAGACACACTGGGAACGTTTAAGACTTATCTAGACAGCTGTATGAACGGAGTGGGAATGGAGGGATACAAAAGAATGGTCTAGTTTGGACCAGGGAGCGGCACGGGCTTGGAGGGCCGAAGGGCCTGTTCCTGTGCTGTATTGTTCTTTGTTCTTTGTTCTTTAAAATTCACCATGTGGCCGCCCGTCCCCATCCTTTCTGAAAGTTAACGGACGGCTTGCCCGGCCTCAGGTTCCCCGCGTGCCCTCACCCCAATCGAGGTGTTTAGGCTGCTCCCTGTGCGGCAGTCATTTTGATGATAGTGGGAGGGGGTCAGGGATGAGGAGGAGGGTAATCAGGCAGATAATAACCCTGTGCTCGGGACTCGGGTGGGAAAAGGGGGAGCTTGTGCTTCCTTCACAGGACCTATTGCACCCTGAAGACACATCAGCAAGTTCACACCGGGGAGAAGCCATTCGCCTACTCTCAGTGTGGGAAGGGATTCAGTAATTCAGCCCACTGAAAGTTAAAGTTTATTTATCACTCACAAGTAGGCTTACATTAACACTGCAATGAAGTTACTGCGAAAATCCCCTAGTCACCACACACCGGCACCTGTTCGGGTACACTGAGGGAGAATTAAGCACGGCCAATTCACCTAGCCTGCACATCTTTGGACTGTGGGAGGAAACTGGAGCACCCGGAGGAAACCCCCACAGACACAGGGAGAATGTGCAAACTCCAAACAGACAGTGACCCAAGCCGGGAATCGAACCCGGGTCCCTGGCACTGTGAAGCAGCAGTGCTAACCACTGTGCTACCGTGCTGGAGACACCAGTGAGTTCATCCCACCTGCTGAGACACCAACAAGTTCACAGTGATTAAAGGGGTTGGATTCTGCTGTTATTGTTTCTGCTCTCAATTACATCGAGGACTGCATTTTGTTCATTCTCACAGTTGGTCAATGGGGAGGGTCGGAGGGTTTCTTTCTGCTGGACAGGCCGTTCTCACGACTTTGCCTCCAGTGGACTGATGCTTGTTGAGCTTTGTTGCAAATACGTGGTTTCAAAATTTGGATGGAGATGGTCTGTGATGGGCACATGGTTCTTTGTTTAATTTATCTGCATTTTTCTCGCAGAAGAAAACTATCAAGACATAAGGGGCAAGTTGTCTGTGGTAGGTTGGGAAACAACAATAAAAGGTATGAGAGGCAATTGCTACAATTTAAGGAATTATTCCCTATTGACATCAAATATCAATTCCTTTAAGGAATAAAAATCCAACAGGAAAATTAAAACAACTGTGGCGAACAAGAAAAGTTAAAGATTCCATTAGATCAAAGGAAGAGACTCTTAAAGTTGCCAGAACAGTAGCCTGAGGATTGGGAACTTGTTTTAGAATTCAGCAAAGGAGGACCAACAAACTGATAAAGAAAGAGAATGTAAAATATTTGATTTATTATTGTCACATGTATTGCTATACAGTGAAAAATATTGTTTCTTGTGCGCTATACAGACAAAGCATATTGTTCATAGAGAAGGAAACGAGAGAGTGCAGAATGTAGTGTTAGAGTCATAGCTAGGGTGTAGAGAAAGATCAACTTGAATGCGAGCTAGGTCCATTTAAAAGTCTGATGGCAGCAGGGAAGAAGCTATTCTTCAGATAATAACCCTGTGCTCAGACTTTTGTATATTTTTCCTGACTAAAGAAGATGGAAGAGAGAATATCTGGGGTGCATGGGGTCCTTGATTATGCTGGCTGCTTTTCGAAGGTAGCGGGAACTGTAGACAGTGTCAACAGGGTGATACGGTAGCATAGTGGTTAGCACTGCTGCTTCACAGCTCCAGGGACCTGGGTTCGATTCCCGGTTCAGGTCACTGTCTGAGCGGAGTTTGCACATTCTCCCCGTGTCTGTGTGGGTTTCCTCCGGGTGCTCCGGTTTCCTCCCACAGTCCAAAGATGTGGGGTTAGGTTGATTGGCCAAGCTAAATTGCCCCTTAATGTCCCGCGATGCGTAGATTAGAGGGATTAGCGGGTAAATATGAGGATTAGAGGGATTAGCAGGTAAATATGTAGGGATACGGGGATAGGGCCTGGGTGGGATTGTTATCGGTGCAGACTCGATGAGCTGAATGGCCTCTTTCTGCACTGTAGGGTTTCTATTTCTATTTCAATGGGTGGGAGGCTGATTTGAGTGATGGACTGGACTACGTTTGAAACCCTTTGAAGTTTCTTGTGGCCTTGGACAGAGCAGGAGCTATACCACGTTGTGATAAAAGCAGAAAGAATGCTTTCTCTGGTGCATTTGTAAAAGTTGGTGAGACTCGTAATGATCATGCCAAATTTCCTTAGTCTCCTGAAAAAGTAGGGGCATTGGTGGGCTTTCTGAACTATAGTGTCAGCACGGAGGGACCAGGACAGGTTGTTGGTGATCTGGACACCTAAAGACATGAAGCTCTTGACCATGTCTACTTCGTCCCCATTGATGTAGACAGAGACATGTCTTCCACTATGCTTCCTGAAGTTGATGACTATCTCCTTTGTTTTGTTGACATTCAGGGAGAGATTATTATCGTTGCACCAATTCACCAGATTCTCTATCTCTTTCCTGTACTCCGTCTCATCATTGTTTGAGATTCGGCCCACTACAGTCATCAGCAAACTTGAAAATCGAGTTGGAGGGGAATTTGGCCATACAGTCAAAGGTGTATAAGGAGTATAGTAGGAGGCTGAGGACACAGTCTTGTGGAGCATCGGTGTTGAAGATGATCGTGGAGGAGGTGTCATTGCCTACTCTTACTGATTGCGGTCTGTTAGAACATAGAACATAGAACATTACAGCGCAGAACAGGCCCTTCGGCCCACGATGTTGCACCGACCAGTTAAAAAAAAAACTGTGACCCTCCAACCTAAACCAATTTCTTTTCGTCCATGAACCTATCTACGGATCTCTTAAACGCCCCCAAACTAGGCGCATTTACTACTGATGCTGGCAGGGCATTCCAATCCCTCACCACCCTCTGGGTAAAGAACCTACCCCTGACATCGGTTCTATAACTACCCCCCCTCAACTTAAAGCCATGCCCCCTCGTGCTGGATTTCTCCATCAGAGGAAAAAGGCTATCACTATCCACCCTATCTAAACCTCTAATCATCTTATATGTTTCAATAAGATCCCCTCTCAGCCGCCGCCTTTCCAGCGAAAACAATCCCAAATCCCTCAGCCTCTCCTCATAGGATCTCCCCTCCATACCAGGCAACATCCTGGTAAACCTCCTCTGCACCCTCTCCAAAGCCTCCACATCCTTCCTGTAATGTGGGGACCAGAACTGCACACAGTACTCCAAGTGCGGCCGCACCAGAGTTGTGTACAGTTGCAACATAACGCTACGACTCCTAAATTCAATCCCCCTACCAATAAACGCCAAGACACCATATGCCTTCTTAACAACCTTATCTACTTGATTCCCAACTTTCAGGGATCTATGCACACATACACCTAGATCCCTCTGCTCCTCCACACTATTCAAAGTCCTCCCGTTAGCCCTATACTCAACACATCTGTTATTCCTACCAAAGTGAATTACCTCACACTTCTCCGCATTAAACTCCATCCGCCACCTCTCGGCCCAACTTTGCAACCTGTCTAAGTCTTCCTGCAAACTACGACACCCTTCCTCACTGTCTACCACACCACCGACTTTGGTGTCATCAGCAAATTTGCTAATCCACCCAACTATACCCTCATCCAGATCATTAATAAATATTACAAACAGCAGTGGCCCCAAAACAGATCCCTGAGGTACACCACTTGTAACCGCACTCCATGATGAATATTTACTATCAACCACCACCCTCTGTTTCCTATCCGCTAGCCAATTCCTGATCCAATTTCCTAGATCACCCCCAATCCCATACATCTGCATTTTCTGCAGAAGCCTACCATGGTGAACCTTATCAAACGCCTTACTAAAATCCATATATACCACGTCCACTGCCTTGCCCCCATCCACCTCCTTGGTCACTTTCTCAAAAAACTCAATAAGGTTAGTAAGGCACGACCTACCTGCCACAAAACCATGCTGACTATCACCTATCAATTCATTACTCTCCAAATAACTATAAATCCTATCCCTTATAATTTTTTCCAACATCTTGCCGACAACAGAAGTGAGACTCACCGGTCTATAATTCCCGGGGAAGTCTCTGTTCCCCTTCTTAAACAATGGGACAACATTCGCTAACCTCCAATCTTCTGGTACTATACCAGAGGCCAACGACGACCTGAAGATCAGAGCCAGAGGCTCTGCAATCACTTCTCTTGCCTCCCAGAGAATCCGTGGATAAATCCCATCCGGACCAGGGGATTTATCTATTTTCAGACCCTCCAGAATATCCTGCACATCCTCCTTATCAACTGTAATACTGTCTATTCTACTCCCTTGCAACCCAGTGTCCTCCTCAGCTATATTCATGTCCCCTTGCGTGAACACCGAAGAGAAATATTGGTTCAATGCTTCACCAATCTCCTCCGGTTCCACACATAACTTCCCTCTGCCATCTATAACTGGCCCTAAACTTGCCCTAACCAACCTTCTGTTCTTGACATACCTATAGAACGCCTTAGGATTCTCTTTAACCCTATCCGCCAAAGTCTTCTCATGTCCCCTTTTAGCCCTTCTAAGCTCGCTCTTCAACTCCCTCTTAGCCAATCTAAAGCTTTCTAGTGCACTACCCGAGTGCTCACGTCTCATCCGAACATAAGCCTCCTTTTTCTTTTTAACCAACAAAGAAACTTTTTTGGTGCACCACGGTTCCCTAGCCCTACCAATTCCTCCTTGCCTGACAGGGACATACCTATCACAGACTCGCAGTAGCTGCTCCTTGAAAAAACTCCACATGTCGGACGTTCCCAGTCCCTGTAATCTCCTAGTCCAACCTATGTTTCCTAATTCTCTCCTAATAGCCTTATAATTACCCTTCCCCCAGCTAAAACCACTGGCCCGAGGTTCATGCCTATCCCTTTCCATCACTAAGGTGAACGTAACCGAATTGTGGTCACTATCACCAAAATGCACACCAACTTCCAAGTCTAGCACCTGGTCTGGCTCATTTCCCAGCACCAGATCCAATATAGCCTCACCTCTAGTTGGCCTGTCTACATACTGAGTCAAAAAACCTTCCTGCACGCTTTGAACAAAAACTGACCCCTCTAACGAGCTAGAGCTATAACAATTCCAGTCAATATTAGTCAAGTTAAAATCCCCCATAACAATTGCCCTATTACTTTCACTCCTAAGCAGGATTGACTCCGCAATCCTTTCCTCAACCTCTCTAGAACTTTTAGGAGGTCTATAAAAGACTCCCAACAGGGTGACCTCTCCTCTCCTATTTCTAATCTCCGCCCATACTACCTCAACAGATAAGTCCTCATCAAACCTCCTCTCTGACACTGTGATACAATCTCTGACCAATAATGCTACCCCTCCCCCTGTTGGTTAGGAAGTTTAGGATCCAGTTGAAGAGGGAGGAGTGGAACCCCAGGCTACGGAGTTTGGAGATGAGTTTCACAGCAATAATGGTGTTGAAGGCTGAGCTGTAGTAGAATATGAAAGCAAACTGGCAAGATACATAAAAACTGACTGGAAAAGCTACTATAGGTTTGTGAAAAGGAAAAGATTAGCAAAGTCAAATGTGGGTCCATTCCAGGCATTTGGAAAATGTGGAGTGGATTCCGGAATGGCTAAGTGAATTATTACTATGAGAGAAGATTTTACAGTGTATTTTGGGAGTGGAGTTTGGAAACTCTCAGATGACATCATCTGGGGGGGATTCTGAGGAGAAATCCACAGACACTAATTTTGTGTGTTAATGAGACCATTGTAGCTTCAAATGTACTTTGTCATCCGTGTTAATCTTAAAACCTGTGTGGAAATGTTCAGCTAAAGGAGGAGTAAAGGAATATTGTATTAGAATCCATTTTTCATGTTTAATAAATGTTTTTTTCTTGTTGTTAAAACTAGTTAGTGATCCTGTGACTCTCTTCTTCCACATTTGATTAAGAATAGTGTAAGTTTTGGTCTTTTGAGCAAGGGTTGCATTCTGGGATCTTCCCGTCCAGTTATAATATCAACAGGGATCATAACACTTCCCAACCAGGGGAAACATCTCACTTCCTCCCTACCCTTCCTTTAGGTATTTTATAATTTTCAATAGATCACCTCTCATTATTCAAAACTCTAGAGAACACAGGCCCAGTTTCCCCAGTCTCTTTTCATAGGCAGGAACATGTCTGCTGAACCTTTGTCGCACTCCCTCTCTGGCAGTAATATCTTCCCTCAGGTAAGGGCCCAAAACTGCACACAGTACTCCAGCTGTGGCCTAACCAAGGTTCTATACAATGGGTATATTCTGGCTAGTCTCATGACTTTGCTTCCAGTAGGCTGATGCTCTTTGAGCCTGGGAGAGCACATTTCCACTGAAATGATCCACAAAAGCTGATGAAGGACATTTATTTTATCCTGGATAGTAAACAGTGTTTTTCCTACCACTACAGGTAGATCTAAAATAAATACATTTGTCTCTGTTGCATTGAGGCTACAGTACAGGGCCAGGCCAGTCGGATCAATAGGTCTATGTCAGTATTTATGCTCCACATTAGCCTCCACCTACCCCTCTTCATCTCCCCCCATCAGCATATCCTTCTATTCCTTTCTCCGTCATGTATGTATCCAGCTTCCCCTTCAATGTATTCGTGTTATTCACCTCAACTGCTCGCTGTGATAGTGAGTTCCACATTCTCACCACTTGCTGGGTAAAGAGGCTTCTCCTCAAGTCCCTATTGGGTTATTGAACCCCTTCATAATCTTAAAGACTTCCATCAGGCCACCCTTCAGTCTTCTCTTTTCTGGAGAAAAGCTGCCCCAGCCTTTCCTGGGGGTTAAATGCTCTCAGTTGACAAATGCTTCCTTTTCCTCTTTGACTAGTTCTGGGATTATTCTTGTGAATCTTTGTTGCCCACAGTACTCCTCTAGTGCCTCTATTTCTACAGTGATTAGCACTGCTGCCTCAAAGCACCAGGGACTTGAATTCAGTTCTGGCCTTGGGTCACTGTCTGCGTGAAGTTTGCACATTCTTCCCATGTCTGCATGGGTTTTCTCCACGTGCTCTGGTTTCCTCCCACAGTCCAAAGATGTGTAGAGTAGGTGGATTAGCTATGGTAAATATGCGGGGTTATGGGAGAGAATAAGGTTGGCCCTGTGTGGGATGCACTTTTGGAGAATCTGTGCAGGCATGGGCTGAATGGCCTCCTTCCACACTGGAGGGATTCTATGATTCTAAATGGAGATCACAAATGTTGATAGTACTCCGAGGGTACTATAGCTCAGGTTCTAATCAAGTCGAACATAACCTCCCTGCTGTTCAATTCTATTCATGTAGCCTATTAGCTTTCCTAATTAGTTGCTGTACCTCTATACTAGGCTTTTGTGATTCAAGCTCTTGGACACCCAGAACACTCTGCATCTCAGAGCTCTGCAATCTCTCACCATTTAGATAATGAGCTTTTTTATTCTTCCTTGTTAAAATGGCCAATTTCACATTTTCCCACATTATACACCATTCGGCAGATCTTTTCCCACTCACTTAACCTATCCTTAATCACTTTGTGTCTCCTGGATTAAAGCAAATTACTGCGGATGCTGGAATCTGAAACCAAAAGAGAAAACGCTGGAAAATCTCAGCAGGTCTGGCAGCATCTGTAAGGAGAGAAAAGAACTGACGTTTCAAGTCTTTGAGTCTTTCAAGACTCGCAATGTCAGCTCTTTTCTCTCCTTACAGATGTTGCCAGACCTGCTGAGATTTCCCAGCGTTTTCTCTTTTGGTTTCACTTTCCTTATTTCTTCACATCCTAGTTCCCTACTTATCTGTGTAACATAGGAGCAGGAAGTGGCCATTCGGCCCATCAAGTCTTCTCCACCATTCAATACGATCATGGCTGACCATCCACTTCAATGCCTTTTTCCTATCTCCATTTCCCTTTGTGTGATTGGGATTTAGAAATTGCTCGCTCTCTGCTTTAAACACACTCAATGAGCTTCCACAGCTCTCTGGGGTAGAGAATTCCAAAGATTCACAACCCTCTGAGTAAAAAAATGTTTCCTCTGAGATGCTCCAAAGTGGCTGCCCCCTTCTTTGGAATTTGTACCCCCTGGTTCTGGACTCCCCATCCAGGGGAAATATCTCACCTGCTCCTACCCTGTCTACTCCTTTAAGTATTTTATAAATTACAATCAGAT
Organism: Mustelus asterias; assembly: GCF_964213995.1. NCBI lineage: Eukaryota > Metazoa > Chordata > Chondrichthyes > Carcharhiniformes > Triakidae > Mustelus > Mustelus asterias. Next base: position 54,448,387 of record NC_135812.1, on the reverse strand, counting down.
CACCTCTCATTATTCAAAACTGCAGGCCCAGTTTTCCCAATCTCTTTTCATAGGACAGGAACATTCCTGGTGAACTCCCTCTCTGACTCCATCTTTATTAAGGTTAAAGAAGAACACCAAATGGGGGGGGGTGGAGGGGGCGGGGCTCCGGAGTCCGCGCGCCTGAACCTGGAAACGTCACTGCGGAGCAGAGTGATTGCTATTGGCTGATTCAGGCAAGGCTCCATTGTGCCGTCACAATGACTCAGAGGGGCGTTCCCAGCACACAGTGTCCCATTGGCAGCAATATCCTGGTTACAGAAGCAAAACACTGCGGATTGGACACAGCTCAGCGCGGCTGGCGGTCAAAGCCCCGCCCACCCCCACATGGCCTTGGCTCCGCCCCCTTATTGTCGACATGCGGGAGACTGACCAATGGCAATGCATGGAGGACAGGATGAGGGCTGGTCCTCCAGCCAATCAGAGTCCGGGCTTTGTGTCAATGGCTGCGCGGAGCTTCCTGGAGACGTGAATGTGGGGGTGCGGTCAGTAAGTTTGTTGATGATACAAAAACTGTTCATGTGGTAAACAGCGAGGAGGAAAGCCTTAGATTAAGGACGATATGGACGGGCTGGTTAGATGAGCAGAACAGTGGCAAATGTAATTTAACCCCAAAAAATCTAAGGCAATACATTTTGCGAGGACGAACAAGGCAAGGAATACACAATGAACAATAGGACGCCAGGAAGTACAGAGGACCAGAGGGACCTTGGGGTGCATGTCCCCTGAAGGCAGCAGGACAGATTGATCAAGTGGTTAAGAAGGGATGTGGGTTACTTGTATTTTTTAGCTGAGGCATAGAATATTAGAGCAGGCAGGTTATGATTGAGTATATTAAAAGCTAAAGGACAGTTTGCAATTCGGGTCATCACATGTCAGGAAGGATGCAATTGCACTAGAGAAGCTGTAGGGAAGATTCACCAGGATGTTGTCTTGGCTGGAATGTTTCAGCCATAGAGTCTGGTTAGGCTAGAATCATTTTCCCTGAAGCAGAGAAGGCTGAGGGGGACCTGATTGAGGTGCACAAAAATATGAACCCTTAGTTCACTGATCTTTAGTAGCTGGGTCAGTGACCAGGGGACATAGATTTAAAGTGGGGAGCAGGAGATTTAGAGGGGATTTGAGGAAAAAGATTTTCATCCAGAGGGTGGTGGGGACTGGAACTCATTGCCTGAAAGGGTGGTCGAGATGAGAACTCTCAACATTTAAGAAGCATTTAGATGAGTACTTGAAATGCCAGAGCTTACAAGGCTACTAACAAAGTGACCAAGTGGTGGAAGTTGGGATTAGAATAGATCGATGCTTGAGAGCTGGTGCAAATACGATGAGCCAAAGGGCCTCTTGCTGTTCTTTAAAACTCTGAGGACAGAATTATGACCAGTGTTGTTATGTGATCAATATTGGATGGTTCTATAATAATGTACATTTATTATTATTTCTAGCCTTGTAATATAGTACTGTAGCTACATCATATAGTTCCAGTCAGTGTCATTACAAACAAAGAACAGTACAGCACAGGAACAGGCCCTTCGATCCTCCAAGCCTGCATCGATCACGTTTACCTGTCTAGGCCAACCACTTGTATCCCTTTATTCCTCGTTGATTCATATGTCTATCAAGATAAGTCTTAAATGTGGCTAATGTAACTGCCTCAACCAATTCACTTGGCAGTGCATTCCAGGCCCCCACCACCCTCTGTGTGAAAAACTTCCCCTGCACATCTCTACTGAACCTTTCCCCCTTATCTTGAACTTTTGATCCTTGTAATTGTCATTTCTGCTCTGGGAAAAAGCTTCCAATTGTTCAACATATCTATACCTCTCATAATTTTATAAACTTCTATCAGGTCATCCCTCAGCCTTCATTTTTCCAGAGCGAACAATCCCAGTTTATTCAATCTCTCCTCATAGCTAATATCCTCCATACCAGGCAACATCCTGGTAAACCTTTTCTGCACTCTCTCCAAAGCCTCCATGTCCTTCTGGTAGTGTAGTGATCAGAATAGGACACAGTGTTCCAAATGTGGCCTAGCCAACATTTTATACAACTGTAACATTATTTGCCAACTTTTGTACTCGATGTCCCGTCCGATGAAAGCAAACATGCCATATGCTTTCTTCACCACCTTTTCCACCTGTGTTGTCACTTTTAAGCATCTGTGGACCTGTATCCCAGATGTCTCTGTGTGTCTTTGCTCCTGATTGTTTTGCCATTTATTTTAGAGCTCCCACCTGAATTGGATCTACCAAAATGCATCACCTCGCATTTGTCTGGATTAAATTCCTTCTGTCATTTCTCCGCCCAATTTTCCAGCCTATTTCTAGTGCTGTAGTACTGCTGTATTCTCTGACAATCTTCATCACTGTCTGCACCTCCGCCAATCTGAGTATCATCCGCAAACTTGCTAATCAGACCAATTACGTTTTCTTCCAAGTCATTTATATATATTACAAACAGCAGAGGTCCCAGCACTGATCCCTACGGAACACCACTAGTTACGGACCTCCATCTAGAAAAACACCCTTTTGCTACCCTCTGTCTTCTATGGCCAAGCCAGTTCTGAATCCATCTAGCTAGTTCAACCCTGATCCCGTGAGATTTAATCTTTTGCACCAGCCTGCCATGAGGGACTTTGTCAAATTACAGCACAGAAGGAGTCCATTGGACAACTCGAGTCCCTGCTGGCTCTCTGTTGAGCAATTCTGTCAGTCTGGAGTGGGTCCCATTCTGTAATCCTGCAGCACCCATCCAATCTCATTTAGAAATTATTGATCATCTCTGCTTGACCACCCTCATAGGCAGCAAGTTCAAGATCATGACCAACTGGAGCCGTCCTATTCATTAAACACATGTAAGGGGAAGTTTCTCGCTTCCTACCAGCACAAAAGACAAGCAGGCATGAGTACAGTACAAAAAGGCAACACAAATTTTATTCTCTGTTTAAAATAACAAAACCGCAGGCCTGGGGAGAGACAGCTGCTCGTCAACTGCTCTCCCTGGCCATTGTGTACTTTACAATTTATAGGGTTTTGAACTTCGCACCAAACATATGGTAATCGGCTCATCATTTACTACCAGTTACATGATCAGTGCCTGCTAATAACACAAAGCAGTGGCACAATAGCAAGATGTTAAAAAGCCATTATGGATAGGTGGAATTGATCTGTGGCTGATGATGATGTGAACCCATTTCCCTGGGCTGATCTCTTTCTGGAGGGTTCCCTTTGTGTTTTGAGCTTCTTGCATAATCTAATCAGTTGAGCTATTGTCTATGTTTTCCCTGCTTGGAGTCTAAAGTGATTAGGTTGTCTGAAGTGATTAAGGGGTGCCCATGAGTCATCGCATTACTGTGAGCTGCTGACAATATTTTAAAATAAATTTGATATACGCGCGTAAAAATGTCCATGATATTAAGCATAAAAGTCGTCTTAAGCATAAAGGTCGCCCCCTTCACACATTTTTAGTCCAGTAATATAGACAAATATCCGTCTGGCAGCCTGCATGGAGATTTTCAGCTCTCTGTGTCCAGCACAGGAAGCACTGAACATGGATCTGTCAATCAGCCTCAATCAGCACCTTCAGGAGAATTGGGAGGGTGAATATTGGCTACAGCAGAGTGAGGAATGGAGGGAGAGTGTGTGGGATGGAGATTTACCGGTTTTGGAAAATGAGAGAGGAAAGAATGTTCCATCGAAACTAGAATTGTCTGTCCTGAATTTTTATCCTGTACTGACTGTGATGTCTGCTGCAAACTCCTTTTATAGGTTTTAGACCCCATAGACAGAAATCCCAAACCAAACTTCATGGCAAGATCTGACAGAGTCACTCAATTCATCTGGAGCTGAATATCATTACATCTAGAAGGATAAATATTTCTCTGTTCTGTCTGCTTCAGAAGATTTTAAATATCAGTGTGACTGGAAAAGCACAGAGACAAACGCACCCCCTGAGTGAGAGTGTTTCAGTGCACTGAGTGTGGAAAGAGCTTTAATCAGTTACACAGACTGAAATTACATCGCACCACTCACAAGAGGGAGAGACTGTAGCCGCGTTCAGTGTGAGACTTGCCTGACGGTCAGTTCTGGAGAGTCACAAGCGCACTGGCATAATGGAGAAACCGTGGAAATGTGGGGACTGTGGGAAAGGATTCAGATTCCCATCTCAGCTGGAAATTCATCGACGCAGTCACACGGGAGAAAGGCCATTCACTTGCTCTGAGTGTGGGAAGGGATTCACTCGGTTGTCCATCCTGCTGAGTCACAGTGTCACTCATGCCAGTGAGCGATCCTTTAAATGCTCTGACTGTGGGAGCAGCTTTAAAAGGTCTCGGGATCTGGTGACCCACCAGCGCATTCACACTGGGAAGAGACCATTCAGCTGTTGTCATTGCGAAAAGAGTTTTCGAACATCATCGCACCTGCGGAAACATGAGCGAGTTCACACCAGGGAGAAGTCATTCACCTGCTCTGTGTGTGGGAAGGGATGCATTAATTTATCCAGCCTACAGATTCACAGTCTCACTCACACCAATGAGCAACCCTTTAAATGCTCTGACTGGGAGAGATTTCAAAAGATCTCAGCAACTGGTGTCCCACCAGCGCATTCACACTGAGGAGAGACTGTTCAGCTGCTCTCACTGCACAATGAGGTTTAGAACATCATCCCACCTGTGTGAACACCAGCGAGTTCACACCAGTGAGAGACCCTTTAAATGCTCTGATTGTGGTTTTGGCTTCAAAAGATCTCAGGATCTGGTGTTCCACGCATTCACACTGAGGAGAGACTATTCCGCTGCTCTCACTGCACAAAGCGGTTTAGGACATCATCTCACCTGCGGAAACATGAGCGAATTCACACTGGTGAGAGACCATTCACCTGCTCTGTGTGTGGGAAGGGATTCAGTGATTCATCTAACCTGCGGGAACACCAGCGAGTTCACACCGGGGAGAGACTGTTTACCTGCTCTGTGTGCGGGAAGGGATTCACTCGGTCATCCAGCCTGCAGACACACCAGCGAGTTCACACCAGGGAGAGACCGTTTACCTGCTCTGTGTGCGGGAAAGGATTCACTGAGTTAACACCCCTGCGGAGCCACCAGTGAGTTCACAAGTGATGACAGGGATTGGATTCTGCTGTTATTGCTGCTGTTCATCACATCCAGGACTGAACCATGTTCATTCTGACAGTGGGTGAAGTGGGAGGGTCGGAGGGTTTCTTTCTGCTGGACTGGCCAATCTCACGACTTTGTTTCCAGTGGGATGATGCTCTTTGAGTCTGGATCAACAAAATCTGATTAAGGGCATTTATTTTATCGTGGATAATAAGTAGTGTTTTTCCTACAAGTCCAGGGAGAATAAATACAGAACATAGAACATCGAACAGAAAGAACCGGAAAAACACAACAGCTCTGGCAGCATCTGTGGAGAGAGAAACAGAGTTAACTTTTCACGTCCAGTGTAACTCTACTTCAGAACTAAAGAGAGGGAAAAATGTGATGGGTTTGATGCTGGTGAGAAAGTTGGGGGTGGGGGGGCGGGGGGGGGGGAGAGAGATCAGGTAGAACAAAAGAGAAAGTCAGGGATTGGTTAGAGGCTGGGTGAGATTAAATGACAAAAATGTCCAGGAACAAAAGGCAAAGGGAGAGGTAATGGTTGTAGTAAAGAAACAAAGCATTTGTCCAGAATAAGTGTCAATGGCAGAATAAAGACAGCTCTGTCTGGAAGCAAAAAACATGAGAACAAAATGCAGACTGGCACTTGGCAAAAAAAACAAATCAAAATGGAGGAGAGAGTTCAGGGTGTGAAGTTGTTGAACTCAATGTTGAGTCCAGAAGGTTGTAAAGAGCCTCATTGGAAGATGAGGGGCTGTTCATCCAGCTTGTGTTGGGCTTCTCCGGAACATTGCAGCAGGCCGAGGACAGAAATGTGAGCGTGAGAGCAAGGTGGTGAATTCTAATGGCAAGCAAGCGGAAGGTCAGGGCTTGTGGACTGAGTGGAGCTGTCCCACAAAGAAGGCAGGGAACAGGCTACAGATGAATTAAAGAGAAACCATTTGGGTCCAGAACATTGTGAACATAGGCCGGTTAGTCTTACTTCGGTGGTCGGTAAGTTGATGGAAAAGGTCCTTAGGGATAGGATTTACGACCATTTAGAAAGATGCAGCTTAATCCGGGATAGTCAGCAAGGATTTGTGAAGGGGAAATCATGCTTGATAAATCTGTTGGAATTCTTTGGAGATGTAACTATTAGAGTTGGCAAGGGGGAGCCAGTCGATGTGGTCTATTTGGACTTTCAGAAAGTGTTCGCCAAAGTTCCACATAAGAGATTATCATGCAAGATTAAAATGCATGGGATTGGGGGAAGTGTATTGAAATGGATAGAAAACAGTTTGGCAGAGAAGAAATAAAGAGTAGGAATTAATGGATGCTTTTTGTGGTGAACCATCGTTGGTTCCCACCAGGCAGTACTGAGCCAGGGTCTGGCCAGTACTATGAGTCTGTATATATGTTGCTGTTGGGGTTAGGGTTGGGTTGTTCTACTTGTTACTGTTGGGGTTAGGGTTGGGCTGTTCTACCTGTATTATAGTTACTATGGTACATCCCAGTCGGGCTCCGCCTCCTGGGAGAGGTATAAAGGTCACTGCTCTGTCTGGGACCTCTCAGTCTGGGATCGTGTATTATATATGGTAGCTCTATTGTAATAGTTAATAAAAGCCTTTATTTCCTCAACCATCTCTAGCCTCGTGAGTTATATCGCGCATCACTTTTCAAATTGGCAGGCAGTAACTAGTGAGGTGCACAGGGATCAGTGCTGGGACCCCAGCTATTCACAATATATATTAATGATTTGGGTGAGGCAACAAAATGTAACATCTCAAAGTTTACAGCTGATACCAAGTTGGGTGGGAGGGTGAACTGTGACGAGGAAGCAGAGATCCTTGAGAATGATCTGGAGAAGTTGGGTGAGTGGGCAAATCAATGGCAGATGCAGTATAATTTGGATAAATGTGAGGTTATTCACTTTGGAAGCAAAAACAAGAAGGCAGATTATTACCTGAATGGCTATAAATTGGGAGAGGATACCAGCAGGACCTGGTGTCCTTGTGCACCAGTCACTGAAGGTAAGTATGCAGGTGCAGCAGGCGGCAAAGAAGGCAAATGGCATATTGGCGTTCATTGAGAGAGGTGAGTACAGGAGCAGGGATGTGTTGCAATTATACAGGGCCTTGTTGTGGCCACACCTAGAGTGTTGTGTGCAGTTTTGGTCTACTTTTCTGAGAAAGGATCTTCTTGCTCTCGAAGAAGTGCAGCGAAGGTTTACCAGGATGATTCTGGCGATGATGGGACTAATGTATGAGGAGAGATAGACTAGGTTAGGATTGTTTTCGCTGGAGTTCAGACGAATAAGGGGGAATCGCATAGAGGCTTATGAAATTCTAACAGGACTAGACAGGGTAGTTTCAGGGAGGATATTCCCGATGGTGGGAGAGTCCAGAACCAAGGGTCACAGTCTGAGGACTCAGGTAGACCATTTAGGACGGAGATGAGGAGACATGTTTTCACCCGAAGAGTGGTGGACCTATGGAATTCATGACGACAGGAAGTAGTTGATGCCAAAAAATTGAATGTATTCAAGAGGCTGCTGGATATATCACTTGGGGAGAATGGGATCAAAGGTTATAGGGAAACAGCAGGATTAGGCTATTGAGTTGGATGATCAGCCATGATTGTAATGAATGGTGGAGCAGGCTCAAATGGCCTCCTCCTGCTCGTATCTTCTATGTTTCTACGTGTTCTCACTTGTGCACAAGTTATTAAAGCTTGGAAATTGAGTACTCTGGGTTTAAGGGTTGTCTCTACCCAAGTCGACTGCAGTTTAAGTGTTGCTTGTACCCAAAGTCAACGACAGTTCTTGGAGGTTCCACAGAGATGGCAAACCCCCGGAGTGTCTACACGGGAGAAAAGCGTGGTGCCTCGCCGACCAACAGCTTGAAGACTGTGGCTGCCTGATTTTGGCATAGCGAGCTATTTGACCGGGGGAATGCACATGCTGTCCTATGTAAACACTACCTAGGTAAGCCATGATAAGGGAGACAAGGAGGTTCGTGTAAACCATTGCACCGAATTGCGTTTCTGTAATTTTATATTTCTGTCTGCAGTACTCTGGTCTGTTGAATATGGTGCTTTAAATTCATAGAAATCATAGAAACCCTACAGTGCAGAAAGAGGCCATTCGGCCCATCGAGTCTGCACCGACCACAATCCCACCCAAGCCCTACCCCCACATATTTACCCGTGAATCCCTCTAACCTACGCATCTCAGGACTCTAAGGGGCAATTTTTAACCTGGCCAATCAACCTAACCCGCACATCTTTTGACTGTGGGAGGAAACCGGAGCACCCGGAGGAAACCCACGCAGACACGAGGAGAATGTGCAAACTCCACACAGACAGTGACCCGAGCCGGGAATCGAACCCAGGACCCTGGAGCTGTGAAGCAGCAGTGCTAACCACTGTGCTACCGTGCCGCCCAATTGCATGACCACACTCTGTCAGAGAGAGGAGATCCTATACCATTTGCTAGAAAAGTCTATTTCTTTTTAATCCTTTACTTCCTTCTTTTTTTACACCAGCTGGCACAAAAAAACAAGAATTTCTTTTTAGTCTGGACTCTGAATGTAGATTGGCATAGGACACATAGAGCATGGGACAAAAACCTGCTGAAGCTATCCTATGTAGAGAGGTTTCACTCGGTGTTTACAAATTGTTTGGGTACATCTCAAGATGCTGGAATGCCGGTTATTGTTGTTGTAAAGCTAAGTTTCTCTGCTTGTGTATGGATGATGTTTGTGGGTTGAATGCTTCAAGCTTTGAGGTTTTCGGTCTGTGATTTAAATCAAACAGATTTTAAAAAAGGAAATCTAATTAATAAAGCTTTTTTAAAAAAGTTATGAACCTGGAGCTGTATATACTGGCGAGAGACATGATTCCAGGATATTTTACTAAACATGCGGGAATTTCCATCTGGATATAATTCACACGTGAGAATGAGAGTTTTAATTTGTAATGGTTATTTCAAATTTGGGACATGTGAAATGATTCTGACCAATCCTGCGTTGTATTGATCTTAGATTAAACTTCTTGTCAGGTCCAAAGATTTATTCCTGACGGAATTAACACAATGAAAAGGAAAATTCTAGAATTGGATACTGAAAAAAAGAGTTTAAAAGGAGAGAATATTAAATAGCAATGATTCCCACACTGTGTGGTCGTTAGATTAAAACAAAGGAAGGGTGCTGATGTTCATTTGACAACTTTTAATCCACCCCTTTTCAAACTAAGGGAGTCTATGTACAAAAACAGCCCAAGGATGGTAGATAAGGGGGTTTGGAAAACATCACGATGGGGGCACCTATCTGTTCATGAGATGATCACAAAGCCGGAATAATGCCCAGATACTAATTTCATTGGACCTATATATAATGTATGTGATCTTTAACCATTCTGACTGTATTGTGTCCAGCTAGGATGGGTTGAGTAACTGTATAAGAAATGATGATTTTCTTAGTTGGGTCGTGTGATAGAATTTCAAAATACACTGGGATTTAAAACATTAATAAAGACTACTAGAACTTAGAACATAGAACAGTACAGCACAGAACAGGCCGTTCGGCCCACGATGTTGTGGCGAGTTTTATCTGAAACCAAGATCAAGCTATCCCACTCCCTATCATCCTGGTGTGCTCCATGTGCCTATCCAATAACCGCTTAAATGTTCCTAAAGTGTCTGACTCCACTATCACTGCAGGCAGTCCATTCCACACCCCAAACACCCTCTGCGTAAAGAACCTACCTCGGACATCCTTCCTATATCTCCCACCATGAACCCTATTGTTATGCCCCCTTGTAATAGCTTCATCCACCCGAGGAAATAGTCTTTGAACGTTCACTCTATCTATCCCCTTCATCATTTTATAAACCTCTATTAAGTCTCCCCTCAGCCTCCTCCGCTCCAGAGAGAACAGCCCTAGCTCCCTCAACCTTTCCTCATAAGACCTACCCTCCAAACCAGGCAGCATCCTGGTAAATCTCTTTTGCACTCTTTCCAGCACTTCCACATCCTTCTTATAGTGAGGTGACCAGAACTGCACACAATATTCCAAATGTGGTCTCACCAAGGTCCTGTACAGTTGCAGCATAACCCCACGGCTCTGAAACTCCAACCCCCTGTTAATAAAAGCTAACACACTATAGGCCTTCTTCACAGCTCTATCCACTTGAGTGGCAACCTTCAGAGATCTGTGGATGTGGACCCCAAGATCTCTCTGTTCCTCCACAGTCTTCAGAACCCTACCTTTGACCCTGTAATCCACATTTAAATTTGTCCTACCAAAATGAATCACCTCACATTTATCAGGGTTAAACTCCATCTGCCATTTTTCAGCCCAGCATCTTATCTATGTCTCTTTGCAGCCTACAACAGCCCTCCACCTCATCCACTACTCCACCAATCTTGGTGTCATCAGCAAATTTACTGATCCACCCTTCAGCCCCCTCCTCTAAGTCATTAATAAAAATCACAAATAGCAGAGGACCAAGCACTGATCCCTGTGGCACTCCGCTAGCAACCTGCCTCCAGTCCGAAAATTTTCCATCCACCACCACCCTCTGTCTTCGATCAGATAGCCAGTTACCTATCCAATCGGCCAACTTTCCCTCTATCCCACGCCTCCTTACTTTCATCATAAGCCGACCATGGGGGACCTTATCAAACGCCTTACTAAAATCCATGTTTATGACATCAACTGCCCTACCTTCATCAACACACTTAGTTACCTCCTCAAAAAATTCAATCAAATTTGTGAGGCACGACTTGCCCTTCACGAATCCGTGCTGACTATCCCGGATTCATCCGCATCTTTCTAAATGGTCGTAAATCCCATCCCTAAGGACCTTTTCCATCAATTTACCAACCACCGAAGTAAGACTAACCGGTCTATAATTACCAGGGTCATTTCTATTCCCTTTCTTAAACAGAGGAACAACATTCGCCACTCTCCAGTCCTCTGGCACCATCCCCGTGGACAGTGAGGACCCAAAGATCAAAGCCAAAGGCTCTGCAATCTCATCTCTTGCCTCCCAAAGAATCCTAGGATATATTTCATCAGGCCCAGGGGACTTATCGACCTTCAGTTTATTCAAAACTGCCAGTACATCCTCCCTCCGAACATCTATTTCCTCCAGCCTATTAGCCTGTAACACAGGCTATAGCTTTTCTGAGCAACACAGAGCATCTGAGCCTCACAGCGCCAGGGAACCCAGTTCAATTTCCCCGGGAATTATAGACCGGTGAGTCTCACTTCTGTTGTCGGCAAGATGTTGGAAAAAATTATAAGGGATAGGATTTATAGTTATTTGGAGAGTAATGAATTGATAGGTGATAGTCAGCATGGTTTTGTGGCAGGTAGGTCGTGCCTTACTAACCTTATTGAGTTTTTTGAGAAAGTGACCAAGGAGGTGGATGGGGGCAAGGCAGTGGACGTGGTATATATGGATTTTAGTAAGGCGTTTGATAAGGTTCACCATGGTAGGCTTCTGCAGAAAATGCAGATGTATGGGATTGGGGGTGATCTAGGAAATTGGATCAGGAATTGGCTAGCGGATAGGAAACAGAGGGTGGTGGTTGATAGTAAATATTCATCATGGAGTGCGGTTACAAGTGGTGTACCTCAGGGATCTGTTTTGGGGCCACTGCTGTTTGTAATATTTATTAATGATCTGGATGAGGGTATAGTTGGGTGGATTAGCAAATTTGCTGATGACACCAAAGTCGGTGGTGTGGTAGACAGTGAGGAAGGGTGTCGTAGTTTGCAGGAAGACTTAGACAGGTTGCAAAGTTGGGCCGAGAGGTGGCGGATGGAGTTTAATGCGGAGAAGTGTGAGGTAATTCACTTTGGTAGGAATAACAGATGTGTTGAGTATAGGGCTAACGGGAGGACTTTGAATAGTGTGGAGGAGCAGAGGGATCTAGGTGTATGTGTGCATAGATCCCTGAAAGTTGGGAATCAAGTAGATAAGGTTGTTAAGAAGGCATATGGTGTCTTGGCGTTTATTGGTAGGGGGATTGAATTTAGGAGTCGTAGCGTTATGTTGCAACTGTACACAACTCTGGTGCGGCCGCACTTGGAGTACTGTGTGCAGTTCTGGTCCCCACATTACAGGAAGGATGTGGAGGCTTTGGAGAGGGTGCAGAGGAGGTTTACCAGGATGTTGCCTGGTATGGAGGGGAGATCCTATGAGGAGAGGCTGAGGGATTTGGGATTGTTTTCGCTGGAAAGGCGGCGGCTAAGAGGGGATCTTATTGAAACATATAAGATGATTAGAGGTTTAGATAGGGTGGATAGTGATAGCCTTTTTCCTCTGATGGAGAAATCCAGCACGAGGGGGCATGGCTTTAAATTGAGGGGGGGTAGTTATAGAACCGATGTCAGGGGTAGGTTCTTTACCCAGAGGGTGGTGAGGGATTGGAATGCCCTGCCAGCATCAGTAGTAAATGCGCCTAGTTTGGGGGCGTTTAAGAGATCCGTAGATAGGTTCATGGACGAAAAGAAATTGGTTTAGGTTGGAGGGTCACAGTTTTTTTTTTTAACTGGTCGGTGCAACATCGTGGGCCGAAGGGCCTGTTCTGCGCTGTAATGTTCTATGTTCTATGTTCTAATTCTGGCCTTGGGTGACTGTGGAGTTTGCACATTCTTTCCGTGTCTGCGTGGTGTTCCTCTGGATGCTCCACAGAGACAGTCACCCAAGGCCGGAATTGAACCCGGGTCCCTGGCATTGTGAGGCAGCAGTGCTAATCACTGTGCCACCTGCCATCCCTTATAATTGAGCTATAAAGGGTATTGATAAATTAAATGTAGAGGATACTTCCTCTTGTGAGACAATCTAGAATGAGAGATCGTAGTTTTAGAATAAGTGGTAATTTAAGCAGGGTATTAGGCATATTTTAAGCATAGATTTAGAGTAAGAGGTGATTGGCAGGTTGCTATATTAATTGTTCTGTCTCTATTTTAAACAAAGTGTAAAAACAGATTGAGAATTTTCGAGTCCATTGTCCATGTGATTTAAAATGGGTTGTTGGATTAAGTCACAATAAATGGAGGCAGTGGTCTGGTGGTATTATTTACCCTTAATCCAGTAACTCAGCCAATGTTCTGGGGACCTGCATCCAAATCCCACAGTAAGAGTTTTAACAACACCAGGTTAAAGTCCAACAGGTTTATTTGGTAGCAAATGACATTAGCTTTCGGAGCGCTGCTCCTTCGTCAGATGGAGTGGATATCTGCTCATAAACAAGGCATACAGAGACACAAACTCAAGTTACAGAATACTGATTAGAATGTGAATCTTTACAGCTAATCAAGTCTTAAAGATACAATGTGAGTGGAGAGAACATTAGGCACAGGTTAAAGATATGTGTATTGTCTCCAGACAGGACAGCCAGTGAGATTCTGCAGGTCCAGGCAAGCTGTGTGGCACAGCAGCTGGTGGAATTTGAAATCAATAGACAATATTTGGAATTAAGAATCTACTGATGACCATTGTCGATTTTTGGAAAAACTCATCTGGTTCACTAATGTCCTTTAGGGAAGGAAATCTATTGTCTTTACCTGGTCTGGCCTACATGTTACTCTGGAGCCACAGCAATATGGTTGACTCTCAACTTGAGCAACTAGGGATGGGCAATAAATGCTGGCCAGCTAGTGGACACCCATGTACCACGAATTTAAAAAAACAGAATTGTTATGGTCCATCGTGTCTGCACCAGCTCTCCAAAGCAGCAACACGACTTAGTGCCATTTCCCTGCCTTTTCTCCATAACCCTGTCAACCTAACCCTCCAAAGGTGTGTGGCATATTGATTGGCCATGTTAAATTGTCCATTAGTGTCAGGGGGATTAGCAGGGTAAGTATGGGCAGGGAATAGGGCCTGAGTGGGATTGTGATCAGTCTCGATGAGCCAAATGGCCTCCTTCTGCGCTGCAGGGATTCTATGATTCCCCGCAAATTCAAGTAATAATCTAATGTCCTCTTGAATGACTCAATTGCACTTCCAGGCTGTGCGTTCCAGACCTGAATCACTCGCTATGTGAAAAAGTTATTTCTCAAATCACATTTGCTTCTTTTGGAAATCACTTTGACATCTCTTTCCCTCTCGTTCTTGATGTTTTTCTGAGGGCGAACAATTTCTCACTAGCCACTCTGTCCAGCCTGCTTCATAAATTTGAACATCTCTATCAAATCTCCTCTTAGCCTTCTTCTCTCTAATGAGGACATAACTTATCTGTATCAATATTAAAAAATGTAAAAACAGATTGAGATTTTTCTGGCCCTTTGCCTGGTCAGCAGTGAGGAGTTAGCCTGAGAGGTGAGGGAGCAGCGACACCGGATGGACAGTCTCCGTATTGCATTTCCTTTTAGAAAGCAGATAATTGGAGCAGGAGGTAGCCATTCGGCCCTTTGAGCTGGCAAGGGTACTGTGCCCTTTTAAAGGTAATATGCAAATAAGCACAGCAATCTGTATACCAATGCAGCCTTTCTTCGAGCGAAACAGTCCAACATGTCACTGCTGAAGAAGGGAAAGGGTTAATGTTTTTTGTACTCAATGTATTTTGTACCTAAAAGGTTGAACTTTGTACCTGGAATGTATCACAAACATAACGTTTCCTTGTGGCGAGTCATCCCTTTTTTATATTGCTCCTGGTAGTAGCATAAGCCATTTGTTCATGTCTTTCATCTTTTACTTTAGTATAAGCCATTTGTTCATGGTTCCCTCGCTTGTTTATATCATTCTGATAAAACAGACAGTTGAATATAGATGTTAGTCTCTCTTTCCCGGAGGCTTGTCTGTGATTTAAGCAGAGGAAGCAGCGACCAAATGGTAGAGTGCGAGAATGGCCGTTTGAAGGAGGACTCCCACTGGGACAGTTGCACTCAGTCACTCAGTCACTTCAAAGGAAACGCTGCGGGAAGAGCAGGGGACCAGAGGTGACACCTTGACTGCAACGACCAGAAGAATTGTGCTTTATGACCCAAGGATACCAGATGGTCTCTAACCATGATCCAAAGACTATCAGAAGCTGTTAAAGGAACTATAATTTACGATCAAGGACTGTTAACTGGACTTTGCTTTATGGCTTGTATTGGGAACCCTGATGTATAAATATCCACGTTTCTTGTGTTCAGAGAGAACTTTGGCTTCCGCTTTCAAGGGGTCAAGTTCTCCCATAAGCTTGTGAGAACAAAGCCTGACTGTATTTTTGACTCATACCAGCCTATAGAGGTATATTTTCCGACTTCATTTTGGTGCCGAAACCCAGGAAAACCCCGGATCTGTTTGCGGGACTCTGTTTGCAGGCTCAGGTTGAATGGCCACAACCTGGGTACTGGAATAGAGTTCTGAACCTAATAGGGTGAGTCAAACTACAGTGGGGTAAGCATATGTGATGAGAGAGTGTGAGTGTGAAAGACGTCTGAACTGAACATATACGGACAAGGAGGCATTTGTCTTTTATACCCAGCCTTAGACCAAAAGTTAAGAGGGGAAATCCCCCACGCTGAGGTCAGGATTTTGAAGTGGGTATAAAGACTGGAGAAAGGTTGCCTGAGATGTGATGTTCAGACGTGAGTGAGAAAGAAACTGTCTTTGTGAGAGAGAGACTGTCTAAGTGATCACTGGAGTAGAAGCCGGCTTAATAGTGTAAGCGGTGGTACGGAGGGATTTGATCGCCCCTGACAGGTATCACCGGACTCCGATAAGAGCAGCCTAGCAGTGGGAGAGTGAAAAGGGGGAGTAGAAGACTCCAGGTGGTGAGTATAAAACTTAACTATATTATGGCGGGATCACAAGGACAGTGGGGGCCCCCGGGCTCCCTGATAAATGAATATATGTCTGAGAGGGATAAATTTATTAAACAGATGAGAAAAGGGGGGTGGGACCTGTTTCGCCCGTTAGACCAACAACGGGAATGGTTGGAAAAAGAAAAGAAAGACAGAACTAAGAAAATTGGAGTTCTCTTGGTTCGCCAATTAACCGGATTAATTGAACAGGTCTCAGTCTCGGGTAAGAACTGGGCTGACGACAAAGCAAAAATCAAATTGTTGGAATCACGCATTAGAGAATTAGAAAAGAGAAACCAAAGTTTGGAGGACCCCGGTTGGGGATCCTTGCCTCCCTATAGGATGGCCATAAAACCCACAGCACCCGTAGGAGACTTCGACCCCCATGAGGAAGAGGTCTATGATCTTGCTCCTATAACTCGGGGCGGGACATTGCAGAACCCCGTTGCCCGATACCACCCCTTTACCCCAGGAGAAAGACAATAAGTTTTGGCTTCCCTGGGAAAGCTCCAGCCTCGGAGTAACAATAGCAAATTTTGGGCAGAACTGGATACCATTTGGGTTGGACACCAGTTACACTTGCAGGATCTACACCAGTTGGTACGGGCCGCTTGCCCACAGGATAAGTGGAGACTAATGGGTGACGGAGCGGGCTAGGTTAACGCTGCCGACCAAGCTCGGTTGGATTACCGAGGCGGAAGGTGGACGTACGCAACAGCGACAAACGCCGAGATCGAGGAAATGATTGAACCATTTACTCGGTTTAAGGCGGAAGTCCAACGAGTCTTGGGCAACACACCAACCAACTGGTCCAGAATTACCAATACTAAACAACAAAGGGGTGAAGGAGCCTCTGAATTTGGGGAACGACTCTTTAGAGTATATCAAGAATGTTCAGGAGTGCCCGACACTGCCCGAACAGATAGAGCCTTTTTACAAGCATTTAAAGATGGGCTGTCGCCAGCTCACCAAAAAATCCTTAAAATGGGAATTCTCAGTACCCGGGGCTATGATGAGTTGGTAGAATGGGCATCTGGAATTAAAGACGAATCAGATGAAAAACCCTACCCACGAATAAAACAGGAAACTGTTAGTGCAAATGGTAAAGGAATTAAACCAAATAAAACATGCCACAATTGTGGTAAGCCAGGCCACTTTGTCAGAGATTGTAGGGCTCCAAAGGGGGGTAGAAGGAAGAGCCTTACTTGCCAATTTTGCAGTAAGGATGGCCACACAGAGGCCACTTGTTGGAGCAAACATGGACGACCTAGTCAGGCTTCCCCCACCATCACGGAAGGGGTCAACTGACAAGGGGCAGCCCCCACGAGTTTGGGTAAGAAGGAGGGTAGAATCTACGTGTCTGCACTAGTAGGGGGCCGACAATGTGAAATGCTGGTGGACACGGGAGCCTCCATATCTATCACTGACCTACCCTTACCCATCACTAATAAAATGATTTATGTAAGAGGAATTAACGGACAGAAGACCCCTGCCTACTTAAGTGAAACCACCCTAGTAGAAATTAATAACCTGTATATCCCTATGCGATTTTATGTATGTAAAAATAATGAAGGAACTATTATGGGAAATGACCTGATGAAAGAATACGAAGTTTTAATAGATTGTGGGAAGGGCAAATTAATTTGGCTCCGTCCTGACGGGAGAAAGGACAGGGTAGGAACCGATGGAAACTATTTAGGAATCATCCATGCCGCATCTGTAACAGGACGCGACTGGCAGTTAGAAGATAATGAATTTGGCGCCATCTGCGCCTCTGTCCCAGGGGTCTGGGCAAAAACTAAACTAGATACCGGGCTAATTAAGATTGAACCCATAATAGTGGAAGGTCCTGAGCATAAACCTCACCGACAATATCCGATTAAGCCCGAAGCCAAGAAGGCAGTTGAGGAAATTGTGAAGGGATTGGTGGAAAGGGGGATCCTGCGGGAGACCACTAGTACCACTAACTCCCCGACTTGGCCAGTGTCCAAACCGGATGGGAGTTACCGATTAACCATTGATTATACCGCTTTAAATAAAGTAACTCCTAAACTACATCCCATTGTGGCTAGCCCCTCCACTATCCTAAATGGATTGTCACCATCCCATGAGATTTTTACGGTATTAGACATTGCCAATGGGTTTTGGTCCATCCCATTGGATTTTGATTCACAGGATAAATTTGCTTTTACAGTAGGTGATAAGCAGTGTACATGGACTCGGCTCCCTCAGGGATTCCGTAACAGCCCGGCCATATTTCACCGAGTAATGAGTAAGGTACTGGAACAAGTGGAGCTCCCGGAAGGGAGCACAATTTTACAGTATGTAGATGACATTTTGATAGCCTCTGAAACTAAAGTGGGACATCAGACAGCATTATATTCGGTCTTGAAGCACTTAAAAGATCGAGGATTAAAGGTAAACCCAAAAAAGGCCCAAATAGGAAAACTACAGGTATTATATTTGGGACATTTAATATCCAAAGGGACCAAGGAAATGCCCATAGACAGGAAAACAGCAATGCAACAAATGCCGAGGCCAGTAACTGTCCGAGGGGTAAGAAAGGTTTTAGGATTGTTTAATTACAGCCGCAACTTCATACCAGAATATGCTAAATTAGTTGAGCCAATCCAAAGGCTATTAAAAGGGGGGAAACCCGCTTTGGAAGCTGTGGAGTGGGGATTAGAACAGGAAGAGGCATATAGTAAATTAAAGGGAGGATTAATGTTGGCTCCGGGACTTGGGTTACCAGATGTTAGGAAGGATTTCCATATCTATTGTAACAATGAAGGAGGATTTTATTCGGCGGTAGTGACCCAAGTCCATGGGGATAAACAGCGGCCGGTGGGTTATTATTCCACCGCGGAGGGCCCCGTAGTAACTGGGTTACCCAGATGTATAGCTGCACTGGATTGTGCAGCTTGGGCAGTACAAGTCAGTGAGCCCATTGTAATGACAGGAAATATAGTCTTGCACACCAAACATACCTTGGTGGAAATGTTAAACACAGGGAAATTGCAATCTGTCTCGAATATGAGAAGGGCGAAGTGGGAGGCAGTACTTCTTCCCCCCACTAAGTCCATCATCATCGTACGAGACATGAAAGAGAACCCCGCCGAAGGAATGTTAGGTGAAGGGAAACCACACACGTGTGGCAACGTAGATGAGGAGATAGAGGAAAATAGGATAAAGGATGTGCCCTTAGAGGCACCGGAGGAGACCCTGTTTGTGGATGGGTCACGGAAGTATGTAGACCGGTCACCGCGAACGGGATGGGCGGTGGTAAACGCGAGCTTACAAGTGGTCCGAGCAGGAAGGATAGAGGGAGGTATGACAGCACAAGTGGCCGAACTGGTGGCCCTGACCCAGGCTTTTACTGAGGCAGCAGGAAAAAGGGTCAACATTTACACTGACAGTAGATATGCATTTGGAATTATACATGACTATATGACCATTTGGGGACGAAGGGGATTCGTTCCAACAGGAGGCACTCCAGTTAAGCATGGACAGATAATTGAAGCCTTATTGGATGCCAGTGAGCTCCCATTGGAAGCCGCGGTATTGAAGGTAAAGGCACACCAAAAGGAACCAGATAAGCAAAGCCCTGAATGGTATATTTTTAAGGGAAACCAGGCGGCCGACAAAGCGGCACAATCAGCTTTAGAAACAGAAGTGCAAGCCGTGTCGGCTGTCTCGGTTGAAGCTGAACCCCCGATAGATATCTCTCAGTTACATGCTGACACACCTGAAGAAGAGCACGTAAGGTGGAAAGCTCAAGGAGCTACGCCTGATGAAAAGGGTGTATGGAGACTACATGATAGAGTTCTAGCGCCAGAATATATCCAGCACACCCTGATGCAGTTACATCATGGACTGGCACATGTGGGAAGGGATGCCATGACGACCAGTATAGGGAAAGAGTGGTGGTGGAAAGGAATGGGACGGGACATTGCGTGATATTGCCATCGGTGTGTAACCTGTGCCCAGTATAATCCAGGGAGGCCTCTCAAAATTAGGATCGGGCACCAGCCTCGCCCTAAGGGTCCCTGGGAACATCTACAAATTGATTTCACAGGACCGCTTCCTCAGTCGCACGGGAAAACCTACTGCTTGGTGATAATTGACCAGTTCACCAGATGGGTAGAGGCGTTCCCGACTAAAAATTGTTCAGCCACTACTGTGGCAAGAATATTAGCTGAGGAAGTTATCCCAAGATGGGGGGTACCATTACAAATAGACTCTGATCAGGGCACCCACTTCACGGGAAGGGTGGTAAAAACCATTTGTCAACTTATGGGGATAAAACAGAAATTTCACATACCCTACCATCCTCAAAGTTCGGGAATGGTGGAGCGTATGAATAGAACACTCAAGACCTCCCTAGGTAAGGCCATGCAGGATTCAGGAAAGGGATGGACCGAGGTGTTACCCATTATATTAATGAAGCTTAGAGCCACTACGAATCGAACCACTGGGTTGACACCATATGAGTTAATGACCGGAAGGGCTATGCAACTGCCTGAGTCCATTATTACCGGTGGGGTGGATGTAGGCCCATTACGGGATAGAATTAGACGATATGTTTTAGAATTAAGCGCCCAACTGAAGGATATGCGAAAAGCAGTAAGGGAAAACCAAGTAGCGAAGGATGAGCAAAATAAGCTAGAACAGACCCCTGAGGTACCCCCGGCGGGCAGCAAGGTTATGGTGAAGACGTTACCTGGGAAACCTGGGTTCGCCCCCAAATGGAATGGCCCCTATGAGGTCATAATTAGTGGCGATACTTGTGCCTGCGTGGATATGCAGGGCAGGGGTGTCTGGAAACATTGGACTCAATTAAAAGAATATACCAGTGCCAAATGCAAAAAATTATGTAATGTGCTCAATTCACAGATACGCGAGACGGTTGACCTCCAAGCAAGCTGAACGGGTTCACGGGCAGTGGCGCGCGGGCAGTATAGCCTTTGGACCATTGTATAACAGTCGCGCGGGTTATTAGTTAAGTGATAGGATGGTTTTCTTGCTGCTTCTCACGATCCTTGCCCTGCTAGTTGCGGAGGGGAAGTATAGGTGGAATTGTGTAGACTTGGGGGCAGAGCATCGCAAGCATCTCTGTAACGATGAGTCTGTCTATTGTAACCTTCCGACACATGGAATATGTCCCTGGGAGGTTACCCGTAGGGACCACTGCTCGGGATTTCTTAACCATACCATGTCGCCAACTCTGTTGGAGGGGCAAGGTGATTGGGGTCTCCCATGCAATGTAACTTGGTGTATCTGGAATTTTCGGTGTTTGGCTGAGGGACTGTGATCAACCTGTACCCGGCATCAACGGAAGGCTCGGGAGGATGAGTACAGTAACACGAGATTTGGCCGATCCAAGCGCTCATTGTACCAATCCTCTAAAATCAGGCCCCATCCTGTGAACACTTTCATGTATATGTCTCACTTATATGCATTACAGTCAAATTTGAGCAAGTGCTGGGTCTGCTCACACATTCCCACGCACGGAGGAAAGGGGGGAAGTCCTTTATTCCCTATCCCTTTGTCAACTGCGGAAATGGTGGAGTGGGTTTTGAATCAGAATGGAACCCAGAACGGGACAAGGAAAGTCGCATTTAAAACCCCATCAGGTACTACTATGCAAGGTACTTTCAATGTCAGTGACAGCGATGCTGTTTTGGGGTTAGGAGGCGGAGGATGCACTCTATCAGCCTTTACGAACCATTACCAGCCTAGCTATGATAGATCAGATTCCCCACCCCACTTCGTTGTGGAAAATCGACAGGGGGGATCTATCTGCCTGGTAAGGAATGGAACCATACCTGTGGGCCATAGCTACTGTACCCAGCAGATTAATGTCACCAGTGGTGCCTGGCTTTTGGTGCAACAGATTACAGTCCATTGCCCCACTGCTGATGTCCTGGTCAGCCTCTCCTCTACTTATATGAACAGCATGACTGCATATAATGGTACCTGTTGTGTGTGTGGAAACAATGCCTATCCATGGCTTCCTTGGGATTGGGCAGGATCGTGTTATTTGGCATATGTGGTACCCTATATTCACCATTACACCGACTTACTGGACCACCCCGAGATACACCTGCTTAGGACTAAGCGAGCCATTACTGAGACAGAACGGTTCTTCATGATAGCTTTCCCACTTTACGGGACAGCCAAAGCAGCTCAGGAACTTATACATATGGCCTCGACCTTAGAGAGAGTTGCAATTGAAACTAGAGACGGGTTTGAGGAGGTGAGCACTGCCATCTCTGAAGTATCAGCCAAAGTTGTAGCTATCCGGACTATTGCTTTACAGAACCGATTGGCACTCGATTATGTGTTGGCTGCTCAGGGAGGAGCGTGCGCTGTAATTGGATCTGAATGCTGCACATATATCCCAGATGGTTCGGAAAATATAACTCGTTTGGCAGATCATATCAAACGAGTGGCGATGACAATACAAGGTGAAGGAAGCCAATATCATAATTATAACCCTCCGGGATGGCTGGGGCAATGGTTTGGGTCGTGGGGATTATACTTGATGCACGGGTTAATTGTATTAATTGTCATTGTTATCGCATGTTGTATTTGTATGGCATTATTGAACGCTTGTTGTAAAACGGTAACAGCCCAGATTATGCCAAGTGCAAGTGTGCAGGCAGAAAGGGCAGACTTCCTGACAAAGGGGGTAGGCCCATATGCTAGTAACATTTGGCTCTAAATTGGTCATGGGGCCATGTTTGCACATGGCCTCTGACCAAAAGGGCTATCCTATTGCACTCTGGGTGTGTTGATGACTGCGATGTCCCCAAATGCGGGATACTCGCCTGCAGAATGTGTGGTAGTGGGGGACTGTGTTCACGCTCTCCCCTGGTTCACAAATCAAAATCAGAGCTCACAATTCAAAATACTGGCTGAGTAGAGGTTCTTATCTATTAACTAACTTTTCTCCCAAAGTCAGTCGTTCACCGATTAGTATGCAAGGGCAAATTAATTAATACCCCACCCACCAGCTTACTCGATCTTCACGCTTGTTCCATTGCAGCTACAATATTATCAAAACAGCGTCACAACTCTCCATCGACTTTGCAAAGTGCAGACACACAAGTTCAGTCACACTGCTGGAGCCCCCAAACTCTGAAGTGACCCTCTATCTCAAAGACATACACAGACATACACACCTTTCTCTCACACGTTTACACTCTCTCCTCCCAATTCTCCCTCTCATACACACCCACACACACAATCTTTTTCCATCTCTCACACTTGCCCATACACACAAAATCACTCTCCTTCTCTATCACTCACCCCCTTTTCCCTGTCTCTCACACACACACACTCACTCCTCTCTCTCATACACATTCACTTAGACTTGGGCAACTCTTGTTTCTCTCACACGCACACCTGTCACATGTATTAGTATAGAGTTTGCTGATGACATCACCATAGTGGGTCGGATCTTAAACAATGTTGAGATGGAGCACAGGAAAGAGATAGAGAATCTGGTGAACTGTTGCGACGACAATAATCTCTCCCTCAATGTCAACAAAAACAAACAAGATAGTCATCAACTTCAGGAAGTGTAGTGGAGGACGTGCCCCTGTTTACATAACAGGGATGAAGTGTAAGTGGTTTCTAGGTGTCCAGATCACCAACAACTTGTCCTGATCTCTTGAGGAAAGGCTGCATTGATGTAGAGATTGCCGTGCTTATTTGCATATTATCTTTAGAAGGGCACATTACCCTTGCAGGCTTGAAGGGCCAAATGGCTTCCTCCTGCTCCTATTTTCTATGTTTTCTAAAAGGAAATGACCCGCCTTCCTGCAATGCTGCCTGCAATACACAGACTGTTCATACCGTGTCGCTGTTCCCTCACCTCTCAGGCTAACTCCTCACTCTACTGATCAGGCAAAGGGCCAGAAAAATCTCAATCTTCATACTTTTTTTAAAGATTGATATAGATCAGTCATGTTCTCCTTGGAGAAAAGTATTGTTTCTTGTGTGCTTTACAGACAAAGCATATTGTACATAGAGAAGGAAAGGAGAGAGTGCAGAATGTAGTGTCACAGTCATAGCAAGGGTGTAGAGAAACATCAACTTAATGCGAGGTAGGTCCAGGAGAATGAGGGGAGATCTTATAGAAACATGTGAGATTATGAAGGGAATAGATAAGATAGAAGTAGGGAAGTTATTTCCACTGGGAGGTGAAACTAGAACTAGGGAGCTTGGCCTCAAAATAAGGGGGAACAGATTTAGGACTGAGTTGAGGAATTTGTTCACACAAAGGGTGGTGAATTTGTGGAATTCCCTGCCCAGTGAAGCAGTTGAGGCTACCTCATTGAATTTTTTAAGGCAAGGATAGATAAATTTTTGAACAGGAAAGGAATTAAGGGTTATGGTGAGCGGGCAGGCAAGTGGAGCTGAGTCCACGAAAAGATCAGCCATGACGTTATTGAATAGCGGAGCAGGTTCGAGGGGCCAGATGGCCTTCTCCTGCTCCTAGTTCTCATGTTTTATGCCTTATTCAAAAGTCTGTTCTTGAGTTGGCTGATATGAGCTCTCAGACTTTTGTATTTCTTCCCAATGGAAAAAGGTGGAAGAGAGAATGTCCGGGGTGCGTGATGTCCCTAATTATCCTGGCTGCTTTTCCGAGGCAGCGGGAAGTGTAGACGGAGTAAATGGATGGGAGGTTGGTTTGCGTGATGGACTGAGCTTCGTTCAGACCCTTTGTAGATGTTGCAGTCTTGGGACATACCAAGCTGTGATACAACCAGAAAGAATGCTTTCTATGGTGCATCTGTAAAAGTTGATGAGAGTCGTAGTGTACATGCCAAATTTCATTTGCCTCCTGAGAAAGTAGAGGCGTTGGTGGGCTTTCTTAACTATAGTATTGGCGTGGGGGGACTAGGACAAGTTGTTGGTGATCTGGATACCTAGAAACCACTTCCACTTTGTCCCCATTATGTTGACAGGGGCACGTCCTCCACTACGCTTCCTGAAGTTGATGACTATCTCATTTGCTTTTGTTGACATTGAGGGATAGATTATTGTTGCCGCACCAGTTCACTAGATTCTCTATCTTTTTCCTGTACTCCACCTCATTATTGTTTGAGATCCAACCCACTACAGTGGTGTCTTCAGCAAACTTGAAAATCGAATTGGAGGGGAATTTGGTCATAAGATCAAAGGTGTATGAGGAATGTAGTAAGGGGCTGAGGACTTGTGGGGCATCGGTGTTGAGAATGATCATGGAGGAGGTGTTGTTACCTATCCTTACTGACTGTGGTCTGTGGGTTAGGAAGTTCAGGATCCAGTCACAAGGGGAGGAGCTGAGGCCCAGGCCATGAAGTTTGGGGATGAGTTTTGTGGGAATAATGGTGTTGAAGGCTGAGCTGTAGTCAATAAGTATGAGTCTGACATAGGTTTCTTTGTTATCTAGGTGTTCTGGGGCTGAGTGTAGGTGTCAATGTGCTTGGCAGAGTTTCGCAGCTGGTGTTGTTAAACTTCTTACTGAGTGTAGGGCCAGAGAGATAGTGCCTACTGTAGACCTGTTGCGGTGATAAGCAAACTGCAGTGGATCCAGGCAATCTGGGAGGCTGGAATTGATTCGTGTCATGATTAACCATTCATAGCATTTCAGAATGATGGATGCCAGAGCCACTGGAGGATAGTCATTAAGGCACGCTGCCTGGCTTTACTTTGTTATCAGGATGATGGTCATCCTCTTGAAACAGATAGGGATCTCAGATTGGTGTAGAGGTTAAAAATGTCTGCAAATACCACGCCAGCTGATCCACGCAGGATCTGAGTGCTCATCTGGGTACCACATCCGGGCTCATTACTTTCCCTGGGTTGACTTTCTGAAGTCTGCAATGGTAACCTTGGATACAGGTTTGTCCGAGGCTTCCGGGGTGGAGGGCATTCTCTTGCTGACAATGTTGCTCAAAATGGGCATAGAATGCGTGGAGCTCATTGGGGAGGGATGCATTGGTGCCTCTCAGACACACCAAACCATGCAGGCTCCACTCTATCTCACAGACACATGCAGACCATAATCCTTTTTATCTCCTTCACATACACAAAGATTTGCAGGTTAGGTTGATTGGCCATGATAAATTGACCCTAGTATCAAGGGATCAACAGGGTAAATATGTGGGGTTATGGAAATAGGGCCTCTGTGGGTCTGTATTCAGCGCAGACTCAATGAGTCGAGTGGCCTTCTTCTGCACTGTCGAGCTATGATTCTACACGCATACTGACTCCACTCTCTCTCTTCACCACACACAAACATGAGTTCTTCATTCTGTCTCGCAGACACACATACCATAATTCTCTTTCTCTCTGACACACGCACACACACAGATACTGACTCCACTCTCTCTCTCTCTCTCTCACAAACACATAAACAAACATTGGGGTCCATTCACTCGCTCTCTCTGACACACACGGACACGCGCGCGCGCGCACACACACGCGCACACACACGGACACGCACATGGACACGCACATGGACACGCACACGGACACGCGCTACACACATGGACACACGCGCACACACACGGACACGTGCAGACACACGGACACGCGCGCACACACAGACGGACACATGCATACACACACACGGACACGCGCAAATACACACATGGACACATGCACACACACGGACACGCGCCACACACACATGGACATGGATGCACGCACACACGGACATGTGCACACACACACGGACATGCGCGCGCACACACACGGACACGCACGCATAACACACATGAACACACACGCACACACACACAGACATGCACACAACGCACACACACACGTGCGCAGACACACGGACACACACAGGCATGCGCGCACACACGCGCACACACACACATGGACACGCGCACACACACACACGGACATGCGCACACACATACACACGGACACACACACACGGACACGCGCGCACACACACATGGACACGCACACACACATGGACACACGCATACACATGGACACACGGTATCGCACACAGACGGACAAACACACACACACTCACACACACGGACATATGGACAGACACACAAACATAGTCCCCTCCTCAGGCTTAGCTTGCATCACGGATGCCCTTAGATCCAGCTCAGAGCATGGATGCGTAAATCCCAGCTCAGTACTGGACCAAGCTAGTGTCCCAGGCTAGCCACACTGACCCCCGCCAACTATGGCAAGGTCTGCAAGAAGTAACAGGGGACAAGATGAAGGCATGTAAAATCACCAGCTCCAACCCTGATGAGCTCAATGCATCCTACACCTGGAAATCTTCACAGCCACAGCAAGTTTCACGTCAAGTACATCTTTTCACACACTGCTTACTCAACAGCTGCTTCAGCAACTACAGCTGTTTTCACAGTCCCTGTGCTTGTGTAAGGTTGGCTACTTTCCCCATCATGTTTTGTGGATGTTTAGCATTAATCCATCTGGCTACATTCTGTATTTATTTTAGATCTACCTGTAGTGGTAGGAAAAACACTGTTTACTGTCCAGAATAAAATAAATGTCCTTCATCAGCTTTTGTGAATCATTTCAGTGGAAATGTGCTCTTCCAGGCTCAAAGAGCACCAGCCCACTGGAAGCAAAATTGTGAGACCGGCCAGTCCAGCAAAAAGAAACCCTCCAACCCTCCCACTTCACCCACTGTCAGAATGAACATGATTCAGTCCTGGATGTGATTAACAGCAGCAATAACAGCAGAATAACCTGTTATCAGCTGTGAACTCACTGGTGTGATGTGGAGATGCCGGCGTTGGACTGGGGTAAACACAGTAAGAAGTTTAACAACACCAGGTTAAAGTCCAACAGGTTTATTTGGTAGCAAAAGCCACACAAGCTTTTGGAGGATATTGGGTTCATGTCCCACTATTTGTAACCCCCACAGAATTTCACTGGCTGTCTTGTCTGGAGACAATACACATCCTTTTAGCCTGTCTTGATGCTCTCTCCACTCATGCTGTTTTGTTTCTTAAAGACTTGATTAATTGTAAGTATTCGCATTCCAACCATTATTCATGTAAATTGAGTTTGTGTCTTTATATGCTCTGTTTGTGAACAGAATTCCCACTCACCTGAAGAAGGGGCTTGCAGCTCCGAAAGCTTGTGTGGCTTTTGCTACCAAATAAACCTATTGGACTTTAACCTGGTGTTGTTAAACTTCTTACTGACCCAGCAGGCTGAATGACTCCCCTACAGGTGAACAGTCTCTCCCAGTGCGAACCCACTGGTGCATCCGCAGGGTGGATGATGATATTAACCTCTTTGTGCAGTGAGAGCAGCTGAATGGTCTCTCCTCAGTGTGAATGCATTGGTGGATCATCAAATCCTGGGACCTTTTGAATCTGCTCCCACAGTCAGAGCATTTAAAGGGTCTCTCCTGGGTGTGAGTGACATTGTGACTATGCAGGCTGGATGACTGAGTGAATCCCTTCCCACACATGGGAATGGTTTCTCCCCAGTGTGAACTTGCTGCTGTGTTAACAGTTGTGACGAATTGTTGAATGCCGTCCCACTTGTGGAGCAGGTGAAAGTTTTCTCCCCGATGTGAACTCACTGATGTACCCAGAGGTTGGATGACAGAGCAGATCCCTTCTCCCACACAGCGCAGGTGAATGGTCTCTCCCCGGTGTGAATGCATCGATGAATTTCCAGCTTAGATGATGATGTAGGGGCGCTAATTAGGCTAATAAAAACACATTATCATGGGTTTAAGAACACTAACACAATACTGAAATTAGAGTGAAATGATCTTGGATTATGGGAACGTAAGCCAGCCAGGGCTGTTGCCATAGAAGACAGCTCTGTATGATTAACAAATATTTCTCATTTAAAACATGTATTTTGAATTTACAAGTTGGATGTGTTTTGCTTTTAGTGACATTTTGTGAAACTTCAGTCAGTGGCAAAATACAGCAGGCGCTGGCGAGAGAGGTAAGAAACAATTGATTCACTGAAAGCAGTAATGCTATTAGTGGTTGGGAACAAGGTGGCTCTCAATGCTAGCCTTATGAATAGGATCATACAACTCCGAGAAATAACGCAGGTGGTGAGTAGACATAATTAATGCTCAGGGTCGGACGACAGTCACGTGGGTTTAATCCAGTGGAAATCATTCTCTCATTTCATTGTACAGCGTCCCATACTGCTGGGCAACAGAAAGGAGGTAACATCTGTAATTAATAACAAATGAAATCCCATTAGGTCAGGATATGTATTGTTATTGGCTGGAGTTAATGACAGGATGATTATTGACTGATTTGTATTAATGTTTACTGGATAATGCCCACCGGAAAGGTGGGCAATATGATTTTTGGAATGTATAATTGCCTTCACAGGAGCATTGTTTTTCAGACTGATATCCAGCTGCCCGCATTCTAAACCTTGAGTGCAGGGCTTCTTCATATCATTCTCCCATTCGATCACTTGGTTAAATAAAGTCACATCTCCAACATCAGTACACTGTATTCCAGGAGTAGCAATACCTAGCCTCGAGAGGAAACCCCCGTCTACAATTTGGCAGTGCGAGCAGGGTGATATCACTGGCTTCAGACAGCTGGACAGGACTTGTAAGTGGGGGTGAGTTTTTATATTGACCACCCCAATTAGTTAGAGGAGCTCCTGTCAGACCATCAGGAGCGTAACTTGACTCACCTGAATCACTGCGAGGGGTTAGAAACATAGAAACATAGAAAAACTACAGCACAAACAGGCCCTTTGGCCCACAAGTTGTGCCGAACACATCCCTACCTTCTAGACCTACCTATAACCCTCCATCCTATTACGCTCCATGTACTCATCCAGGAGTCTCTTAAAAGACCCTATTGAGTTCGCCTCCACCACCACTGACGGCAGCCGATTCCACTCACCCACCACCCTCTGTGTGAAAAACTTATCCCGAACATCTCCCCTGTACCTACCCCCCAGCACCCTAAACCTGTGTCCTCTCATAGCAGACATTTCCACCCTGGGAAAAAGCCTCTGAGAGTCCACCCAATCTATGCCTCTCAACATCTTATACACCTCTATTAGGTCTCCTCTCATCCTACGTCTTTCCAAGGAGAAAAGACCGAGCTCCCTCAGCCTATCCTCATAAGGCATGCCACTCAATCCAGGCAACATCCTTGTAAATCTCCTCTGCACCCTTTCAATCTTTTCCACATCCTTCCTATAGTGAGGCGACCAGAACTGAGCACAGTACTCCAAGTGGGGTCTGATGAGGGTCTTATATAGCTGCATCATTATCCCCAGACTCCTAAACTCAATCCCTCGATTGATAAAGGCCAGCACACCATACGCCTTCTTAACCACCTCCTCCACCTGCGGGGCCGATTTCAGAGTCCTATGGACCCGGACCCCAAGGTCCTTCTGATCCTCTACAGTACTAAGAGTCTTTCCCTTTATATTGTACTCCTTCATCCCATTTGGCCTACCAAAATGGACCACTACGCATTTATCTGGGTTGAAGTCACTTGTCCACCCAGTCTTGCATCCTATCTATGTCCCTCTGTAACTTCTGACATCCCTCCAGACTATCCACAACCCCACCAACCTTCGTGTCGTCGGCAAACTTACCAACCCATCCCTCCGCTTCCTCATCCAGGT
Source organism: Mustelus asterias (assembly GCF_964213995.1). Taxonomy (NCBI): domain Eukaryota; kingdom Metazoa; phylum Chordata; class Chondrichthyes; order Carcharhiniformes; family Triakidae; genus Mustelus; species Mustelus asterias. The sequence goes on along the minus strand of NC_135812.1, from coordinate 54,417,817 downwards.
CATTTATGAAAATGACAAACAGCAAGGGTCCCAGAACAGATCCCTGGGGCACACCACTGGTGACCGACCTCCATTTAGAAAAAGACCCATCTCTACCCACTCTCTGCCTCCTTTGGGCAAGCCAGTTCTGGATCCACCGGGCAGCAGCCCCTTGGATCCCATGCCCTCTCACTTTTTCTAGAAGCCTTGCATGGGGGACCTTATCGAATGCCTTGCTAAAATCCATATAAATCACATCTACGCATTCCCTTCATCAATGTGTTTAGTCACATTTTCGAAGAACTCCACCAGGCTCGTAAGGCACGATCTGCCCTTGACAAAGCCATGCTGAGTATTCTTGAGCATACTAAACCTCTCTAAATGCTCATATATCCTGTCCCTCAGGATCTTCTCCAACAGTTTACCAACCACTGAGGTTAGACTCACCGGTCGGTAATTACCTGGGCTATCCCTATTCCCCTTCTTGAAAATAGGAACCACATCCACAATCCTCCGGCACCTCTCCCGTCTCCATCGATGACGCAAATATCATCGCCAGAGGCTCTGCAATCTCTTCCCTCGCCTCCCACAGTAACCTGGGGTACATCCCATCTGGACCCGGCGACTTATCTATCTTGATGCCATTCAAAGATTCCAGCACAACCTCTTTCTTAAAGTCCACATACTCAATCCTTTCAGTCCACCGCACGCCCGCAGTACATCCACCCAGGTCCTTCTCCTCTGTGAAAACCGAGGCAAAATACTCATTGAGCACCTCTGCCATTTCTACTGGTTCCGAACAGACTTTCCCGCCTTCACCTTTTATAGGCCTATTCCGTCACGTCGCATCCTTTTACTCTTCACATATTTATAGAACGCCTTAGGGTTCTCCTTAATCCTACCTGCCAGGGCCTTCTCGTGACCCCTTCTGGCTCTCCTAATTTCCTTCTTTAGTCCCTTCCTACAAGCCGTATACTCTTCTAAATCCCTATCTTCGCCAAGCTCTCTGAGCCTTTTGTACGCTTTCCTTTTCTTCTCGACTAGGTCCCGCACAGCTTTCGTGCACCACGGTTCCTTTAACCGACCAACACCTCCCTGTCTGCTCGGAACGTTATCCTGTAGAACTCTAGACAGACATTCCTTGAAAAACTGCCACCTCTCTTCAGTACATTTCCCCGAGAATACCTCCTTCCAATTTACTCCACTAATTTGCTGTCTAATGTCTTCATATTTCCCCTTACTCCATATAAACACTTTCCTAGCTTGCCTGATCCTCTCTTTTTCTAATGCAAGCCTAAAGGAGATAGAGTTATGATCGCTATCCCCAAGATGCTCTCCCACTGAGAGATCTGATACCTGTCCAGGTTCATTGGTCAGTATCAGATCAAGTACAGCCTCTCCTCTTGTAGGCTTGTCCACATGCTGTGTCAGGAAACCCTCCTGAACACACCTAACGAACTCTTCCCCATCCAATCCCCTTACCCTAGGGATATTCCAATCTATGTTTGGGAAATTAAAGTCTCCCATCACAACAACTCTGCTATTACTGCATCTCAGCACCTCACTGTACCGCAAGCCCACGGATAACCTCATGATGCTCCACTTCTCCAGCTTCCACCCTAAACACGTAAAAGAAGCCATCCCCTACGGACAAGCCCTCCGAATACACAGGATCTGCTCGGATGAGGAGGATCGCAACAGACACCTCCAGATGCTGAAAGATGCCCTCATAAGAACAGGATATGGCGCTCGACTCATCGATCAACAGTTCCGAAACGCGACAACGAAAAACCGCACTGACCTCCTCAGAAGACAAACACGGGACACGGTGGACAGAGTACCCTTCGTCGTCCAGTACTTCCCCGGAGCGGAGAAGCTACGGCATCTCCTCCGGAGCCTTCAACATGTCATTGATGAAGACGAACATCTCGCCAAGGCCATCCCCACACCCCCACTTCTTGCCTTCAAACAACCACTCAACCTCAAACAGACCATTGTCCGCAGCAAACTACCCAGCCTTCAGGAGAACAGTGACCACGACACCACACAACCCTGCCACAGCAACCTCTGCAAGATGTGCTACTGGGGCGGCACGGTAGCACAGTGGTTAGCACTGCTGCTTCACAGCTCCAGGGTCCCGGGTTCGATTCCCGGCTCGGGTCACTGTCTGTGTGGAGTTTGCACATTCTCCTCGTGTCTGCGTGGGTTTCCTCCGGGTGCTCCGGTTTCCTCCCACAGTCCAAAGATGTGCGGGTTAGGTTGATTGGCCAGGTTAAAAATTGCCCCTTAGAGTCCTGGGATGCACAGGTTAGAGGGATTAGCGGGTAAATATGTGGGGGTGGGGCCTGGGTGGGATTGTGGTCGGTGCAGACTCGATGGGCCGAATGGCCTCCTTCTGCACTGTAGGGTTTCTATGATTCTATGATACGTGCCGGATCATCGACACGGATGCCATCATCTCACGTGAGAACACCATCTACCAGGTACGCGGTACCTACTCTTGCAACTCGGCCAACGTTGTCTACCTGATACGCTGCAAGAAAGGATGACCCGAGGCATGGTACATTGGGGAAACCATGCAGACGCTACGACAACGGATGAATGAACACCGCTCGACAATCACCAGGCAAGACTGTTCTCTTCCTGTGGGGGAGCACTTCAGCAGTCACGGGCATTCAGCCTTGGATCTTCAGGTAAGCGTTCTCCAAGGCGGCCTTCACGACACACGACAGCGCAGAGTCGCTGAGCAGAAACTGATAGCCAAGTTCCGCACACATGAAGACGGCCTAAACCGGGATGTTGGATTTATGTCACATTATCAGTAACCCCCACAGCTTGCCTCCTGGGCTTGCAGAATTTCACAAGCTGTTGTGTATTGTCTCCAGACAGATCTCTTTAACCTGTGTTGAATGCTCCCTCCACCCACATTGTCTGTACATTTAAGACCTGGCTGGCTGTAGAGATTTGCATTCTGATCAGTAGTCTGTAATTTGATTTCTGTGTCTGTTTGCACTGTTTGAGAACAGATAACCACTCCATCTGACGAAGGAGCTGTGCTCCGAAAGCTTATGGTATTTGCTACCAAATAAACCTGTTGGACTTTAACCTGGTGTTGTGGGACTTCTTGCTGTGCTTGCCCCAGTCCAGCGCCGGCATCTCCACATCATGATTACTGCATCTCTCCAGGATCTGTTTCCCTCCACCTCCCTGTTACTATTGGGCGGCCTATAGAAAACTCCCAGCAAAGTGACCGGCCCCTTCCTACTCTGAACTTCCACCCACAGAGACTCGGTGGACAATCCCTCCACAGCATTCACCTTCTCTACAGCTGTGACACTATCCCTGATCAGCAGTGCCACTCCACCACCTCTCTTGCCTCCTTCCCTGTCCTTCCTGAAACATCTGAATCCCGGCACCTGGAGTATCCAGTCCTGTCCCTGAGACATCCAAGTCTCCGTAATGGCCACCACATCACACTTCCAGGCATCGATCCACGCTCTGAGCTCATCCCCTTTATTCACTATACTCCTGGCATTAAAGTAGACACATCTCAATCTTTTGGTCTGACCTCTCCCCTTCTCTATTCCCTGTCCATCTGCCCTCTTGCACTGCCTATAACCCTTCTCTGTTTGCGAGCTACCTTCCTCACTCTCAGTCACCTCATTTTGATCCCCTCCCCCCAACCTATCTAGTTTAAACTCTCCCCAGTAGCCTTAGCCAACCTTCCTGCCAGGATATTGGTCCCCCTGGGATTCAAGTGCCACCTGTTTTTTGTGTACAGGTCACACCTGCCCCTAAAGAGGTCCCAATGGTCCAGGAACCTGAATCCCTGCCCCCTGCACCAGTCCCTCAGCCACACATTCATCCTCCACCTCACTCCATTCCTGTCCTCACCTTCAATGTGAAACATGGCGGCACGGTAGCACAGTGGTTAGCACTGCTGCTTCACAGCTCCAGGGACCTGGGTTCGATTCCCGGCTTGGGTCACTGTCTGTGTGGAGTTTGCACATTCTCCTCGTATCTGCGTGGGTTTCCTCCGGGTGCTCCGGTTTCCTCCCACAGTCCAAAGATGTGCGGGTTAGGTTGATTGGCCATGCTAAAAATTGCCCTTAGTGTCCTGAGATGCGTAGGTTAGAGGGATTAGTGGGTAAATATGTAGGGATATGAGAGTAGGGCCTGGGTGGGATTGTGGTCGGTGCAGACTCG